>NC_090819.1:137335171-137638012 GCF_000390325.3 Nicotiana tomentosiformis
CGCGGAGCGTTGGTCGCGTTCACGAAGAGGAAAGTTGGGCAGCGCATTTTTGTGCTTCACGAACGCGAGACAAGAGTCCCGTTCGCGAAGAAGAAACCACTAGACAAAATGTTTAAGTTCAAAAAATGGGACTTCGTCCCATTTTCCATTTTTAACGATTTGGAGCTCGGATTGAGGCGATTTTTGGGAGATTTTCAGAGAAAAATCGGAGTAAGTGTTCTTAACTCAATCTTGATTAGATTACATCATTGTTTAAACATTTAATTGGTGATTTAAGTTGAAAACTTTTTGAAAAACCCTCATTGATAGATTTGAGGATTTGAGGGTCGAATTGTTATTGAAATTTAGTTATTTTGGTATGGTTAGACTCGCGATTGAATGAGCGTTCATATTTCATAACTTTCGCTGGATTCCGAGATGTGGGCCCCACGGTCCATTTTTGAGTTAATTTCGGATTTTTATTAAAAAATGTAGAATTTTCTTCTAGAATTAATTCTATAATTTTTGTTGACTATATCGAATTATTTATGACTAGATACGAGTCGACCGGAATAGAAAAATCGAGGTAAAAATATATTACTTGGTTAAATTGGAGCAAGTCGAGGTAAGTGACTTGTCTAACCTTGTGTGGGGAAAATTTCCCCTAGAATTGATATTAATGTGATTATTAAAATGTGTTGAAAGTCGTGTATACGAGGTGACGATTGTGTACACGGGCTAAATATGAAATATTATATTTTTAAATTGTGTAGATCATTGTTGCGCATTTATTAAATTATTTTTATCTTGTTATATTCTTCATCATTGATCTGAGATATATACCTTAAATTTGTTTGATCTTTTTCTACTAATTGTTTTACCTGTTTAGTTGAAACTTGGTTTCTTTTATTTTGTGCATTATTTGAAATTGATTTTCTTTAAATTAAATATTATTAATATGAAGTATTTGACATTTTTAAATTTGGTATTGAAGCAACGTATTAAAGATTTTAAAATATTATTTTGCTAAATTATCTATTTTCGAATATTTTTGTAAGATTTTTTGTACTCATTGTGATGGAGACGTGAGCTCTTTATTGTGGAAAAATATTATTGATGATTTATGTTGGCATGAGCCGTGAGCTCTTTATTATGAAAAAATATTGTTGTTGATTTATTTTTAAAAAATTGAAATATTAGGCACTTGAGGTGCAAATTGTGATATATTGTGATATTGATACGCATGCGGTGGTATAAGGTCTGGGTATTGAAACGCATGTGGCGATATAACGGTGGCTTGATACGCGTGGCTAGTAGGGGTGACTACTAGAAGTCATGCGGTGTGATAAGGGTGGCTAAAACGCATGATGCTATTTCGGAAAAAATATTTTTTTTAAATAAATTGTGAAGGCTCCTGCGGTGATATTAGGAAATGAGATATTGTGAATTTATTTATGATTTGGGACTACGAGGCGGTACCTCGGTAGTGCCCTTGTTGATACTGATCTATGGCCATAGTTGCCTTCGATTAATTGTTGTGATTTTCATAAAGTTGAAAGGAATTCTGTTTTGATTTCACGAGATATTATTTGAAATTATTTGGTGTCATTAAATGTGACATACTATTTGATTCATTTCCATAGTCATTTTATCTTATTAAATTGTTTAAACATTTTCCATGTCATTATCTATTCTCCAGTAGGGCCTGACATGATCTCGTCACTACCCTACCGAGGTTAGGCTTGGCACTTACTGGGTACCGTTGTGGTGTACTCATACTACACTTCTGCACATCTTTTTGTGTAGATCCAGGTACATCTTACTAGCCTAGACGTCAGTGAGTTACCTGCGCACGGAGACTTTGAGGTACATCTGCCAGCGTCCGCAGACTCCGAAGTCCCCTTCTATCATTTTATGTTGCTTCCTTATTTTTATTTAGACCTTGATACATAGAAACATTGAGAATAATGTTTTAGAAGCTTGTGACTTATTTCTACCGGGTTTTGGGAGTTGTAATTATTTGAATTATAGTTTATTTATTTCAGATATTTATGATTATTCCGCATTGATAGGCTTACCTAGTCTTAGAAACTAGGTGCCATCACGACCTCCTACGGAGGGAATTTGGGGTCGTGACAATACAAAATTAAGAAAAGCGTTTCATGTAATTGTGACTTGGGTTCTTGATTATTTGATGTTGCTTTACATAAATTTTCGTAGCCTAAATTAGTCCAAAAACTTACTACATTGAATTTGCCCAAAAATATTCTAAGTCCAAATTTGCTGTAATTTTAACTGAGTGTTGTGAGAAGGCTGAAGTTGGGCGTGGGGCCTGGCTGCCGCACAGGCTGGTTTTGACAAACAAAAATCTGGTCCGTAACAATTGGTATCAGAGCGAAGAAGGTTCGTGACAGAGATACGATGGGCAGTGGCAGATTTCGTAGTCTTGTTCGAGAACATGGCCAGTGGTAACAATTAACTACCGGAAAAGCTAACGAACCTGGAGGCATTGATTGGAAATGTCCCTGAAGGTGACGAATTTAAGACCCTCATGACAAGGCTTGCCTACCTTGAGTCAAAATTGGCAAGGTTAAGTCAAGAGAATGCGAATCTGAAAAGAGAGAAAGCGATGATACGACATGCTGTGGGCGAGGATGCTCCTCAATGTGGTGCTGATCATCTCAAGGTAAAAATTCCTGAACCTAAGGCATTTGGTGGTGCAAGGAGTGCACGTGAATTGGTGAATTTTCTTTGGGATATGGAGCAGTACTTTCATGCTATTCGGGTGCAAGATGAGAAGGAGAAAGAAACATTGACTAGCATGTATTTGAGTGTAGATGCTAAGTTATGGTGGCGCACTCGTGTGGCTGAAGATGAAAGTCTGGGAAGGCCAAAGATTCAGTCGTGGGAGCGGCTTAAAAAGGAGCTGAATGATCAATTCCTTCCTAGCAATACGTGTTGAATTGCTAGAGACAAACTGAAAAAGTTGGAACACACCGGATCAGTGAGAGCATATGTCAAAGAATTCACTTCTTTGACGTTGAGCATAAGCAATATGTCAGAAGAAGACAAATTTCATAGCTTCATGAGCAGGCTGCAACAGTGGGCACAATTGGAGTTGCGTAGGCAGAATATTCAAAAGTTCGCAAGTGTTGTGGTTGCGGCTGATGCATTGGGTGATTTTCAGTTGGGTGAAGACACTTCTACTTCAAAGTCTAACAACGGAAAGAAGGACAAGGCAAATGAATGTATGAACTGTGAAAATAACAATGCTAATGAAGTTAAGGGGAAGGGAAAGCAAGAGGCTGGAACTTCAAAGAGAAAGGACAAGGGCAACAAGTTTAGTGGATGCTTCATTTGTGATGGGTCACATCGAGCAAGGGACTGCCCAAAGAAAGTAGTGCTGAATGCAATGATTGCTGCGGATAAGAGGGTTGCATTGGAGGGAATGACCAGTGACAAACAAGTGACTGGAGTCAATACAATTGTGGCTGAAGATAGAGGAGGCCAATGGGCGTTGCGTGTCAACCCCTTAGGACTCATAAATTGAGCTAAATCGACGAGGACATTGAGTTTCAAAGGGTGAGGGTGGTTTGTTAAGGCTCTGCCTATTTGATCTTGACTTGACAACGGGAGTGTTGTTATGGGGCAACAAGAGTATTGCTAAGATAAGGCGCACGAGCTAGCACCAAGGCAAAAAGGAAAACGGGCAGGCAAGGCAGCTTGGCAAGGGCTTGACAATGAGATGCGGGCTGAGGGTGAAACTTTATCATGGAAAAGGCATCAAGGCATGAGGCAGTGATGCCAAGGAAATGAAAAAACGAAGTGGGCAAAGGCAGGCTAAGTTCAATGAAGGCATGCGCGCAAGGCAGACTTATCATGACATTGGGGCGCGGTAAAAGGCCATGTGCGTGGGAAATGGCATGGGCTAAATGCGGTTGCAATGCACTTGAGAACAAGGCATTGGCACCCGATTCAATTCAAGGCACGTACATGGGCAGCAAGCTTCAGATTGACCAAGTCAAGGGCGGTTACAAGGCACATGTTGTGCACATGGGCAGCAATTGGCTTTTGTTCAAACCTCGCAGATTATACTAGCACATGTTTGGGTCTATAGTTCCATTATATTAGCATAATATACATGATTCTAGTAGTTGGGGGATGTGAGCTACACTAGGATAAAATCGTAGGCTATGTGGGACAAGTGTCTAAGCCTAAGAGCGACAAGTGTAAAGGCGAATGGCTGTCACATGTTCTATAAATGTGCAGAACCCTTATGCTTGTAAAAACGTGTGGTAGCGCATTTGAGAGTTAGGAAAGAGTTCCTAAGTTTGTTTTCAAGAGTGAAAACACCTAAGGCTAAGAGTAGTCTTGTGAGAAAATCTGAGGGTCAAGAGTGGTCTTCTTTGCACACGGCTCTACTTTGAGTTTGAGTTTCTCTAAATGCTCGAGTTAAATACAAAATTAAGAAAATATTTTCCTGTAATTGTGACTTGCGTTCTTGATTATTTGATGTTACTTTACATAAAATTTTCTAGCCTAAATCAGTCCAAAAACTTACTACATTGAAGCTGCCTAAAAATATTCTAAGTCCAAAAATACTGTAATTTTAACTAAGTGTTGTGAGAAGGCTGAACTTGGGCGCGAGGCCTGGCTGTTGCACAAGCTGGTTTTAACGGATAAAAATCAGGTCCGTGACAACTGGTATCAGAGCGGAGCAGGTTCGTAATAGAGACACGACGGGCAATGGCAGATTTCGCAGTCTTGTTCGAGATTATGGCCGGTGGTAACAATGAACTGCGGGAAAAGCTAACGAAACTGGAGGCATTGATTAGAAATGTCCCTGAAGGTGACGAATTTTAGACCCTCGTGACAAGGCTTGCCTACCTTGAGTCAGAATTGGCAAGGCTAAGTCAAGAGAATACGAATATAAAAAGTGAAAAAGCGATGTTGCGACGTGCTGTGGGCAAGGAAACTCCTCAACATGATGCTGATCGTCTCAAGGTAAAAATTCCTGAACCTAAGGCATTTGGTTGTGCAAGGAGTGCACGTGAATTAGAGAATTTTCTTTGGGATATGGAGCAGTACTTTCATGCTATTCGTGTGCAAGATGAGAAGGAAAAAGTAACATTGACTAGCATGTACTTGAGTGAAGATGCTAAGTTATAGTGCCGCACTTGTGTGGCTGAAGATGAAAGTCCGGGCAGGCAAAAAATTCAGACGTGGGAGAGGCTTAAAAAGGAGTTGAAGGATCAATTCCTTCTTAGCAATACAGCTTGGATTGCAAGAGACAAACTAAAAAGGTTGAAACACACCAGATCAGTGAGAGCATATGTCAAAGAATTCTTTGATGTTGAGCATAAGCAATATGTCGGAAGAAGACAAATTACACAACTTCATGAGCAGGCTGCAACATTGGGCACAATTGGAGTTGCATAGGTAGAATATTCAAAACATCGCAAGTGTTGTGGTTGCGGCTGATACATTAGGTGATTTTCACTTGGGTGAAGACATTTCTACTTCAAAGTCTAACGACGTAAAGAAGGACAAGGCAAAAGAGTGGAATAAATATGAAAATAAAAATGCTAATGAAGACAATGGAAAGGGAAAGCAAGAGGCCGAAACTTCAAAGAGAAAGGTGAAGGGCAACAAGTTTAGTGGATGTTTCATTTGTGATGGGCCACATCGAGCAAAGGCAAAGGCCATATTTCCACTATATTAGCATGATCTACATGATCCTACTAGTTGGGGGATGTCAACTACACTAGGCTAAAATAGTGGATTGTGTAGGACAAATGTCTAAGCCTAAGAGTAACAAGTGTAAATGCAAAGCGCTGTCACATATTCTATAAATGTGCATCACCCTTATGCTTGTAAAAACGTGTGGGAGCACATTCGAGAGTTAGGAAAGAATTCCTAAGTCTGTTTTCAAGAGTGAAAACACCTAAGGCTAAGAGTAGTCTTGTGAGAAAATCTGAGGGTCAAGAGTGATCTTCTTTGTACAAGGTTGTACTTTGAGTTTGAGCTTCTTTATATGCTTGAGTTAAATACAAAGTTAGGAAAAGAGTTTTCTGTAATTTTGCTTTATGTTCTTGATTATTTGTTGTTCCTTTACTTAAACTTCGTAGCCTAAATCAGTCCAAAAACTTACTACATTGAAGCTGCCTAAAAATATTCTAAGTCCAAAGATGTTGTAATTTTATTTAAGTGTTGTGAGAAGGCTGAAGTTGGGCGTGAGACCTGGCTTCCGCACATGCTAGTTTTGACGGATAAAAATCAGGTTCGTGACAACTGGTATCAAAGCGGAGCAGGTTCGTAACAGAGACACGACGGGCAGTGGCAGATTTTGTAGTCTTGTTCGAGATTATGGCCGGTGGTAATAATGAACTGCGGGAAAAGCTAATGAAACTGGAGGCATTGATTAGAAATGTCCTTGAAGGTGACGAATTTCAGACCCTCGTGACAAGGCTTGCCTACCTTGAGTCAGAATTGGCAAGGCTAAGTCAAGAGAATGTGAATCTGAAAAGCGAGGCAGCAGTGGTGCGACGTGTTGTGGGTGAGGATGCTCCTCAACGTGGTGCTAATCGTCTCAAGGTAAAAATTTCTGAACCTAAGGCATTTGGTGGTGCAAGGAGTGCACATGAATTGGAGAATTTTCTTTGGGATATGGAGCAGTACTTTTATGCTATTCGTGTGAAAGATGAGAAGGAAAGAGTAACATTGACTATCATGTACTTGAGTGAAGATGCTAAGTTATGGTGGCGCACTCGCGTGGCTGAAGATGAAAGTCCGGGCAGGCAAAAAATTCAGTCGTGGGAGTGGCTTAAAAAGGAGTTGAAGGATCAATTCCTTCCTAGCAATACAGCTTGGATTGCAAGAGACAAACTGAAAAGGTTAAAACACACCGGATCAGTGAGAGCATATGTCAAATAATTCACTTCTTTGATGTTGAGCATAAGCAATATGTCGGAAGAAGATAAATTACACAACTTCATGAGCAGGCTGCAACATTGGGCACAATTGGAGTTGCGTAGGTAGAATATTCAAAACTTCGCAAGTATTGTGGCTGCGGCTGATGCATTAGGTGTTTTCACTTGGATGAAACTTCTACTTCAAAGTCTAAAGATGGAAAGAAGGAGAAGGCCAAGGAGTGGAATATATGCGAAAATAACAATGCTAATGAAGACAAGGGGAAGGGAAAGCTAGAGGGTGGAACTTAAAAGAGCAAGGAGAAGGGCAGCAAATTTAGTGGATGTTTCATTTATGATGGTCCATATCGAGCAAGTAACTGCCCAAAGAGGCAGTGCTGAATGCAATGACTGATGCGGACAGGAGGGATGCATTGGATTCAATGACCAGTGACAAACAAGTGGCTGGAGTCAATGCAATTGTTGCTGAAGAGAGAGGAGGCTAAATCGACCCCTTAGGACTCATAAATTGAGCTAAATCGACGAGGATGTCGAGTTTCAAAGGGTGAGGGTGGCTTGTTTGGGCTCCGTCTCTTTGAGCTTGACTTGACAACGAGTGTGTTGTCATGGGGTAGAAAGAGTGTTTCTAAGCTAAGGTGCACGAGCTAGCACCAAGGCAAAAAGGGAAACATGCAAGTGATGGCCAAGGCTTTGAGAGAGGCAAGACAACTTGGTAAGGGCTCGACAATGAGATGCGGGCTGAGGGTGGTACTTGATCATGGCAAAGTCATCAAGGCATGAGGTTGTGATGCCAAGGCAAGGCAAAAAGGAAGTGGGCAAAGGCAGGCTAAGTACAATGAAGGCATGCGCCAAGGCAGACTTGTCATGACATTGGGGCGGGGCAAGGGGCCATGTGCGTGGGCAATGACATGTGCTAAATGCGGCTGCAATGCACCTGAGAACAAGGCATTGTCGCCTGATTCAAGCCAAGGCACGCACATGGGCAGCAAGCTTCAGATTGGCCAAGTCAAGGGGGTTACAAGGCACTTGCTATGCACATGGGCAACAGTTGGCTTTTGTTCAAACCTGGCAGATTAAGCTAACACGTTTTTTGGGGCCATGTTTCCATTATGTTAGCATGATCTAGCTGATCCTAGTAGTTGGGGGATGGCAACTACACTAGGCTAAAATAGTTGGTTGTGTGGGACAAATGTCTAAGCCTAAAAGCGATAAGTGTAAAGGCAGAGGGTTGTCACATGTTCTATAAATGTGTAGCACCCTTATGCTTGTAAAACGTGTGGGAGCACATTTGAGAGTTAGAAAAAAGTTCTTAAGTCCGTTTTCAAGAGTGAAAACACCTAAGGCTAAGATTAGTTTTGTGAGAAAATCTGAGGGTCAAGAGTGATCTTCTTTGTACACAGTTGTACTTTGAGTTTGAGTTTCTTTATATGCTCGAGTTAGATACAAAGTTGGGAAAAGAGTTTTCTGTAATTGTACCTTGTGTTCTTGATTATTTGTTGTTGATTTACTTAAATTTCGTAGCCTAAATCAATCCAAAAACTTACTATGTTGAAACTGCCTTAAAATATTCTATGTCCAAAGTTGCTGTATTTTTAGCCTGAGTGTTGTGAGAATGTTGAAGATGGGCGTGAGGCCTGGCTGCCGTACGGACTGATTTTGACGGACAAAAATAAGGCCCGTGACAGTTACCATCCTTTAATGAACCAAGTAGTCCATCATCGGTTTTAAAGGATAAAAACTAAAATTGTGTCCAGCATCCACTTATTAGAATTTTGGTAAATTAGTGATGGACTAAATCCCGTATTCCTATTTCAATTGGGTATGAAAGACTTCTCCACATAGACAACTATTACCATTAAATATATTTGCTAATAACAATCACAAAATTTTATTAAAGAAGCTCTGCATCTGAAGAAATCTTTTTTGTCGTGAATCTTAAATTGCAACTTGATAATTACGTGGGATATTAATTATCAATAAAAGACTTGATAATTTGTTGTCATGTAGACCCTTCGGGGTTGCCCAGTTGGTTTGAAGGGTGATATGGATGATCAGGGATCGAATTCCCCTCAATGCCTTCTGGGTTAAGCCTGTTGCATAGGGCTTGCCTAGTGTAGTTTACATCCCCTGTGTGGTTTGCAGACTATTACACATGAGAAGATTTATCAACCCAGTGCGCACAAAGTGCTCGCCACAGAGTGCTCACCCGAAGGGCAGAAGTTGTGGCAGAGGTTGTAGCAGTTGCGGGTTTCCTCTCTTACCAAAAAAAATAAAATAAAATTTGTTGTCATGTCAAAAAAAAAAAAAAAAAAATTTACTATTGGATACCAAAAACTGATTCAACTTAAATGTCAAGAACCAATCAATCAATTTTAATTGTGAGTAAAAATTTGGCCTTTGGTGAATTCGTGTAATTTTTCTTTTGGTAGAGAAACTACAAGATATCCACTGAATTGGAAAATATTTTTATGCATATTTTTGTGATTTGTTTCTTTTACTGTATTATTTTTGGTAGACTCTTTTTCAGAAGTTAAATTATGATAAGTATACTCTTGGAAAAATTATAAGCAAGCGTATTGTTATTTGCTCAACATGTTTGGCTGATTGACAGATATGTAAAATGACATTTAGGCTATAATTCAAGAAGCAAAGAATTTATTTTGAGAATGAATAAAGAAAGAAAAAGGGAATAAAAGTGACACTAAGAATGTGAAAGAATCTAGATATTACCAACAGCCTAAAAAAATAAACAAAAGGTGGAGTGACTCATAACATTATAAACTCTTTTGAAAATCCTTAGACAACCAATGAGGGACAAGAATGTCATTTCATACTCTTTCACACGTGTAACTCGATTCTAGGGTTTACACGCTGATATTTTTTAAAGATTTTTTTCATATTTTTCTATTTTAATTTTCATTTATTTTATATAAAATTATGAAGTAGGGAGAGAGAAGGCTCAACAAGAATAGGTGTAGACTAGAGGGAGATAAATGGAGCTCAACAAGTTTATGAGTGAGTTTGAAGCAACCTAAATGGCTCGATGAGCAGAATTGAGAGAGAGAAACCTAGAGTAACTCCATGGGCTAAGTTTAAAGAGAAAAGACGAGTGACAAAAATAGATAAAGAAAGTCAAAATACAAGCGTAGGCATTAGAGTGATTTGGGTGGTTATACTGTCAACTGCTTCTAAAGATTGAGAGATGTCATCCTGTATTTTTCTCTTCGGAAAATATATGCATGCCATCTTCAGCATATGACAAGAGAAAAGTTATAGAAGATATTGTATAATGTAATGCAATTTATTTTGAAGTTTTTTTTATCTCGCCTCCGATTAATATTGTCAAGATCCAAAATCCCTCTGAAATAGTTGTGATCACACCTAGTCTTTAAAATTAGGTAAGCCTAACAAATACCGAAATGATAACAGATTCTACTAACCATCTATTAAACATA
The DNA here is from genome assembly GCF_000390325.3 of Nicotiana tomentosiformis. NCBI lineage: Eukaryota > Viridiplantae > Streptophyta > Magnoliopsida > Solanales > Solanaceae > Nicotiana > Nicotiana tomentosiformis. Next base: position 137,345,535 of record NC_090819.1, read on the forward strand.
TACCGGAAATTTCTGTATAAGCCAATAATCCCAAGGTAGATACATAATATCCCAAAACCGGTAGTACAAGTCATAAGCTTTTCTAAAAGTCACTAGAATTACAATCGATGTCCTGGAATAATAGGAAACAATGAAAATAAAATACAACAGAGGGTGACTTTGGAGCCTAGAACATCAAGCATGTATACCTTGAAGTCTCCAGCTGCTCAGACATAAGTCTCAAACCAACTCGATCATAAGGACTTTGATCTGCACAAAAATGTACAAAAGCATAGTATTAGTACATCACATCGGTACCGAGTAAGTATCAAGCCTAATCTCGGTAAAGTAGTGACGAGGCCAGGTCAAGACACCTACCGGACAGGTAAACCTGTGCAGGATATAACTTAAAGCTAACAATGAAAAGAACGTCAATGTAAAACCAACTACAGAAGGATCACAAATTTACAATCAACAACGAAAATAATAGATGCACGAATAGCAACAAGGATTAGACGGTAATAAAGAAAATGGATGACGACTCAATCAATCAAATCGTTCCAAATGCACAATTTACAACAAGAATTATCCGAGATACCACTCCTTATAATCTCAAATCATATGTCGCAACTTTCAAATCTTGCACATTTGGCACCTTGTACACATTTTCTTTTCCAAATCACTTTCGCACGGCAAAACCCACGTGCCACCATGTACATTGTATCCGTTTCAAATGCTAATTAAAATGTTCAAGAGATTTATTTATATACGATAAGGCATAATAGCAATTTTGAATAAAGTAGGGAATTAGGTGAGAAAATGAGTTTATTTTAGAAACTATTTGGGTGAAGAAAATAATATTTTTTTATAAATAAATTAAGCATCGGATAAGCTACCGAATTAAATATAGAATTTGTTAAATTAAGACGTAATAATAATTTTTAAGCAAGGTAAAAACATCATAGAGGATACGGATTTTAAGTTGAGAAATCAATTAAAGTAAAATATGACAACTATTAAGAATAATAAAGTACCGAATGAAACGACGAGTTTTAACTTAAGAGTCACATAAGATAAGCATGTTAAAAATTCTTTTACTTAAAAGTATTATTTTACTAATAACTCAACAAGGTATGAGATAGTGACTCACCGTAGTAAATTCATTTTGAAAATTAATTCACCAAAATAATAGCAATAGGAAAGGAAAACAGGAAATGACGGCAAAACAGTAAACTAATGAAAATAACTCAATCATCGTAATCAGTAATTCAGAAATATCAGTCCTCAGAATCTCATATGATAAATACTGAAAGCTACACAATACAACAATGAATACGACACACACAATCCGTTACGGCGTGCAACCCGATCCCACCGTACAAACACGGTCTTCCCTTATTTCACCATATCAATATCAAGAACAACATATAAAATCCGTTCGGCGCGCAACCTGATCCCACCGTATCAATATCGAATCCTCTCTTATTTCACCATATCACATAATCCTCCCTTATTCTACCCATTGCAACGTGCAACCCGATCCCACCTTATTATCATTTATCAATATCATAATCCTCCCTTATTTTATCCGTTGCGGCGTGCAACCCGATCCCACCATATCATCATATCATAATCCTCCCTTCTTTCACTCGCTGCGATGCGCAACCCGATCTACAAGCAATTTAAATTAACAACCACATTTCAATAACTAAATTTACAAAAACGACGGGACAAGTAAAGCACATGACAACTAAGGTGTGCAAGTAAAACAGTTAAGGCAAGTAACAAATAGGCACAGAGTCATGGAAGGGACTCAACAATTAAGAGGTAACAAGACAATAAAGAAGGCAATAACTTCAACTAAAGCATTTAAGGGAAAAATAACAAGTAAGAGGTACAAAAAGTGGTAACAACGTCAAATAAAGCATGTAAGAGTAGATTAATAATGAGAGATGTAACACCTCATGACAATTTAATTAAAGGAATAGAAAGAGTCTAGATAACTTAAATCGGTCAAATACTACATATAGCCCATGTACCCACTCATTACCTTGCGTACACGACTTTCACATAACACAAATAGCACAATCAACTCGAATCCTAAAGGGTAGTTTCCCCTATACGAAGTTAGACAAGACACTTACCTCAAGAAACTAAACCGATAATCTAAAATGACTTTCTCGTGTGAAACAAATCTCCGGACGACTCAATCTAGCCAAAATAACATAATATCATAAATAAAAACTATAGAAAATAATTTCGGATAATAAAGTTTCGATCTTAAATGAAAACTAAAAAGTCAACCCCGGGTCCGCACCTCGAAAACTGACAAAATTTATAAAATCCAAACACTCATTCCGATACGAGTCCAACCATACTAAAATTATTCAATTCCGACATCAAATCATCCTTCACATCTTCATTTTACAGTTTTGAAAGATTTTACAGAAATTCTCCTTTTCTTTCATTCAATTCACTAATTTAATGATAAAAATAATTATGGAATCATGAAATATAATCAATTTCGGATAAAAAATACTTACCCCGATCAAGCACGTGAAGAACCCCTAAACAATCACTCAAATCCGAGGTCTACAACTCAAGATATGATAAAAATGGTCAAACCCTCGAAATAAAGTTCTTTATATTCTGCCCAGTGAATTATACATCGCGATCGTGAAGAGCAAAACCTTCAGCTGCCAAAACGTACTTCGTGAACGCGACATAAAGGTCGCGAACGTGGTGACCAAAGTCTTCAGACTCTACGCGAATGCGTCTGTGTACTCGCGGACACGAAGAGAAATAATGCGTGATGCCCTTCCCACCTTACCTCTGCGCGATCGTGGACCACTGTATGCGAACGAGAAGACAAAAGTCTCCCAACCTTCGTGAACGTGATCTCCTATTCGCAAACGTGAAGAACAATTATTGCCTGCCTCCAAATTACACTACGCGAATGCAATGCTATTGTCGCGAACGCGATGAAGAAAAACCAGATAATAGAACCAGCATTGCAAAACATGAGAAAATGGTCCGTGGCCCATCCGAAACACACCCGGGGTCTCCGGGACCCCATCTGTACATACCAACAAGTTTCATAATATAACACGGACCTGTTCGAGGCCTCAAATCACATCAAATAATATCAAAACTACGAATCGCACCTCAAATCGAACTAAATGGACTTATGAACTTTCAACTTCTACAATTCGCGCCGAATTATATCAAATCAACCCGGAATGACGTCAAATTTTGCATGTAAGTTCCAAATGACACAATGGAGCTATACCAACTCCCGGAATCAAAATTTGAATCCGATATCAACAAAGTCAAATCCCGGTCAAACCTCTCAACCTTCCAACTTCCGCCAAAATGCATCAAATTACCCTACAGACCTCCAAATCCAAATTGAGAGACACACCTAAGTCCAAAATCACCATCTGAACCTAGCGGAACTATCAAAACTCCGATCCGGAGTCAAATACACAAAAGTCAAACTTGGTCAACTCTTCTAACTTAAAGCTTCAACAATGAAATTCATTCTTCCAAACTAATTTCGGATCACCCGAAAACCGAAACCGACGATACACACAAGTCGTAATACATCATACAGAGCTACTCATGCCTTCAAACCACCGAGCGAAGTACAAATGCTCAAAACGACATCCGGTCTTTACAAATATTTTTAAGTTACCAATAAGTTATATCAAGAAGCATATTTAAATATTTTAACAGTAAACGAACTTCCATGTATATTTTTATTGTCAAACATATTACGTCATATAAATTTTGTATTTGGAATACAAGTGCGAGGCACATGTGTGGAGATTTGAAGAAAAAAAAAAATCCTTGAAGAATAAGATGGTAAAAAGTTCAAGCAAGAAATTGAGGAAGAAGAGGACATAACATAGGTTTTCTCGCAAGCCCTTTTGCGTGTGAAGTGCATTTTTTGTTGCCTTTTCTTTTTCTTTTTCTTTTTCTTTATTTACGTCATTTCTTCATTCAAATTTAACGCATTTCCAAAAGAAAAATAGTCAGAATTTTATTTTCTATATTCTTCTCAATTACATTGCTTAAATCTTAAACAAGGAAAAAAAGAGATATCATCCAAACAATTCCAGTGCTTGTATAATATATAGAAAACAATTTGATATTATTTATTATATTAAAATTGATATGATTGCCGATTTATTGATTCAAATTTATTTACGTCATTTCTTCATTCAAATTTAACGCATTTCCAAAAGAAAAATATTCAGAATTTTATTTTCTATATTCTTCTCAATTACATTGCTTAAATCATAAAAAAGGAAAAAAAAGAGATATCATCCAAACAATTCCAGTGCTTGTATAATATATAGAAAAAAATTGCTATTATTTATTATATTAAAATTGATATGATTGCCGATTTATTGATTGATCGATGAGTAGGTTATAATACTTGAATATTAAAAAAAACTAAAATAAAAATGGTGATATCTCAAACATAATTAGATAATACTTGATAAGTATCTAGACATGCTGATATGATATTTGTTCTTCTTTCTTGAATAATTTTGTCAACATATCTATATTAATTGGCGTGTTTGTTGAACGATCGAGAAGGTTAGAGATCTCTAATCTTTTAAATAATAGCATACATCAAACTACTCGTGAAGGATATTCAGAATTGTAATCAGCAGCGGAGACAAGATGTTTATTAAGAGAAATTAAATTTTAGAAAGTTAATACACAAAGAGGTCAATAAAATACATAATATATATACATAAAAAATAATTTTTACGTATCTAAACAATATATTTTATCGATGGAAAGGTATCAGTTACACCTATGGTTGTCCAACGGGACGGGACGGGACAAAATTAACGGGATGGGACGGGACGACATTTAGCCAGGACGGTGGCGGGACGGGACGAAATGGGACGGGACAAACGGGATGAAACGGTAGGCCCATCCCGTCCCGCTAACAAACGGGACGGGACGGAACGGACGGTAGGCCCATCCCATCCCGCTAACAAACGAGACGGGACGGGACGGGACGGGTTCGCGGGCCTTAAGTGCCATTTTAAAAAAAATTATTTAAGCATTGAGTTTGACAACGGATATTTTTTTGGCAATGACTAAGTTTTTAAAATTTGCAACATCTAGTTTTTTGACTTATTCAATAAATTTAAAAATTAAACGAAAATTAGGAAACTAAGTAAAGAATTATAAAATATTAAAACAAAAGACTTGTAATAAAATATTCTAGCAATTATAAATATATAATAGAGTTATAATTTATTTAATATAATTTCGAGTGTAAAAGAATTCATAAAACAAATTCAACGCTTAGAGCCTTTTATTTTATTAATAGAACTTTCAAATCTCATATACAAATATAATTCTTTTGAATAGCACCTAATCTATGCAGCCACCTTCTAGGAAGGGTTCTGTTTGAACTTTGAACTAGGCCTCTTAGTAGCCAATAAAAAATTATCATACTAATATTTGTAAGCTCCTATATAACTTCGTTGTAACTTATCTATAATTTCTCTCGGACATTGTTCTGGAATTGGCAATGTTGATTGATGTTCCATGAGTTCCATGCCGTCATCACTCCCAGTGCTAAGTATCTCATTGTATTCTTCTTCTTCCCTAGTGGTTAATTTTTCAAAACCAAGATTTCTTCTTTCTGAATTAATCCAATCTCTGAATAATACGGAAATCTCTAGGCTGTCCTCCGCTAATGACTGTCTATGATATCCGATTTGAAATCTTGCCGCGCTAAAAGCACTCTCCGATACTACTGATGATGCTTGAATAACAAGGATATCTCGGGTCATTATGAAAAGTGTTGGAAAAGCCTTGCCACGCTTCCTCCACCATGCCAAAAGTTGTTCGTTGCCTTCTTCGTCTTTAATACTTTCCAATCCTTGATTAAGATAAGAATCAAGTTCATCATCAATAGAGGAATCAAAACCTGTTATATCATCCATATCTTCCCATAGAACTTCTACTCTAGATTTAGAAGTAGAAGGAGCAGTTTCACCACCTGTTGTTTCCATAGATTTATATTTATCAAACATTGATCTAACATAAGAATATATGTTTGCTTGGCATTCTTCGAGAGATAGTTGTTCATTTTCTTGAATTGCTAAATTCTCATAAATTTTACGAACAAGTCCCTTTGCACCTCTTAATTTTAAATATGGGTTAAGTATAGTAGAAAATAAATAAACTTGGGGAATAGGGAAAAAATATTTTTTAAATTTTGTAATCATTTCATTAATGGCCGGTGCATAAGTTGGATTAGTTTTATACTTACCAAATACAACAAAAATTCCATAAATATACCATAATATTTGTGTAATAGTAGGATAATATATACCAGAAAATTGTTTTGTAGCATAATAAAATTTTTCTAAAAATTTAGTAAGCTCTTTGATCTGATCCCAATCAGAATCAAAAATTTGATCAGCGGGAATACCATTATGCATATTAAATACCTTTTGTATATGCACCCGATAATCATAAGCAACTTTAAGCATTTCATAAGTAGAATTCCACCTGGTACAAACATCTTTTGGAACTTTTCTATATGGAAGGTTAGCACTAGCACATTGTTGAGCAAATTCACGAATTCTACTCGCTTTATTAGCCCGAAAAATATAGCCGCAAGCATGTTGTACTTTACTACAAGCATCAGAAAATAAATTAATACCATCTTTTACAACCAAGTTAAAAATATGGCATGCACATCTAACATGAAAAATTACTGGATTAATTGGACAAAATCTAGTTCTTAAACTAGTTGCTGCAGTTGTGTTAGCAGAAGCATTATCTAAGGTGATAGTTAAAACTTTATCAATGAGTCCATAAAAATTAAGTATTTGTAGAACAGTAGTTGCAATATATGCTCCAGTGTGTTTTGAATCAACAAATTTATAACCAATAATACGTTTTTGCATGTTCAAGTGATGATCAACCCAATGACATGTAACAGTTAAATAATCACAACCATTAGGACTACGACCTATATCAGATGTGATGGACATTTTACAATCTAAGTGAAAAAATACACAACGAATATACTGAAGATATTCGGTTTGAAATTTAAAAACATCATTTCTAACTTTAGTCTTAGGAAAACCTTGAAAACAAGGATTATAAGTTTCTTGTATATAATGAACAAAAGCAGGGTGAGAAGGAAAGGTAAAAGGTAAGCCACATACAACTACCATTTTTGCTAAGTTCTCACGATCTCTATCTTTGTTATATGGGCGTAAAATCGTACCAGAAGCAGGGTCAAGCTGTTGTTGTAAAAAATTAGAACCCCCGCCAAATATACTAGGAGTGCTAGTACCAGTGTTAGGATCCGATATTTATCCGGCTTCTATTTTAGCTTGTATCCATAAAGCTTTGTGGTCCCTACCTAAGTGCCTAGATAAGCCCCCCGTCCCACCACTTTTGGTGTGCACAAATCGTTGCTTACATATTTCACATGTAGCACGTTGATTGATTTTATCATGTTTAAAAAATTTCCATACAAGTGATGCTTTGGGACATTCACCCTTAGGCTTACCCCTTAGAGGAGGTACATAGGGTAAAGCTCCAGATCGAGATTGACTCTGAGTTGGAGCTTGTGTTACGGGATTAGTGGGTGTTTCATCTAATTCTTCTTTCTCATTTTCTTCATCCTCATTTTCTTCGTCCTCAATAAAAATATCCTTGCCAAATTGTATTTGTAAAGTTTCATGATCTAGTTGTTCTCCGAAATTAATATTATAACATGCGGGGGGTTGGAAAAATGAAGTTTCATCAACATGAGTCATTTCATCTATATGTTTTCTAATTATAGGAGAAATGCTAGGATTAGGACTAGGATTACGATTACTACTACTTTTACCTTAACTACTTTTTTTACTAATTTTTTTAAATACGCCAAATATATTTTTAGGTGCCATAATTTAAATACGAAATTAAATTTAAAAAGTTAACACAAAAATTAAAAACACAAATGAAATACGAAAATAGAACACGTAAAGTAAACACAAAAATTAAGCACTAAAATAATGCGCAAAAAATATATATTAAAAATTTAAAATTAGGAGATGGAACGAGTGCACCGTGATTAAATATTGAAACTTGAAGAAATTGCCCAAACTATTGCTCCAAATACTTGATAAATTAATTTGAAGCTTGAAAGTTGCTCCAAATATTTGTCCAAATACTTGAAACTTATCACTCGATTGTGAGAAAATTGAGAGAATAATATAGATAGAATGAAAGGGATTTGAGAGAGAATAATTTATTTTTATGGGAAGAAATGAAGAAGGATTGGGGTATTTATAGTAGAAAATAGGGCCAAAGTATAATTTAATAAACTTAGGGATTATATTAAAAGTTTGGGGGTAGGGGGGTGTTTTGGTGGGAGTGGGGGCCAAATATGGCCGTTTTTTGCCGTTGGGAACGGCTGTTTTTGCAATTATAGCCGTTGCCCAACGGATATAATTTAAAAAAAAAGGGACGCGGGACGGGACGGGACGGGATAGGCGGGACGGGACGAGACAGACGGGACGGGACGAGACGAAACGGGACGAAATGGGACGGGATAAACGGGACGTAATGGCCATCCCGTCCCATCCCGTGTCCCGTTTAACATGGGGCCATCCCGTTTAAAATTAAGTGGGACGGGACGGGACCCGTCCCGTTGGACAGCCATAGTTACACCCCTTGAAGCTATTTAGCCCCGCTAGTGGTTGTAATATATCAACTTTGACTTCCTGATAGAATACATATGTTCGCATAAATTACTCATAAAAATAAGATTTTAACTCCTCTAAAAGAGGAGTAATAATTAAGAAACCAAACATCTAGAATATAATAATAGGAAAGATCTTTTTTTTATTTTCAAAAATATAATAGTAAAAAATTCAAATCTTATCACGCTTCAAAACTGATGTGAGACTTGATTACACTCGATCTATCTAACCCATCGAGCGAACCCTGTACTGTTTAATTGAAGATCTAATTGAATTAGCGTAACAAATCCACTAGCAAATATTCTTGAGATAATATGATAATTGTCTGAAGAACTGGATACGAATATTAGCGTAACAAAACCCACTAGCAAATCATGAGCGACTACTGAAAGTCTGAATACATAAGCCTGCGGGATATTCCCTTGGAATAATGTGAAAGTCTAATGACAAACTAAAGATCGAAATGGGCATCAACACCACTAGAAAGAGTCGCCGACTCACCGACTGAATCTCCTAGGTCCACTCCTAGCCACATGCTTCATCACCTACAAACTCAACGCATGCCACATGATGTGGTAGGTTTAAACGGGCTAACTATCTCCAAGATTACCGAAAAATCTCATTGACACTGCATAAGCGGAGGACAAGACACACACACTCTCTCTCTCTCTCTCTCTATATATATATATATATATATATATATATATATATATATATATATATATATATATATACACACACACACACACATTCAACGAGCATAGCAGGCAGACACTAAATAATTTGAAAGTTGAAACTGTTCGAAAGCTGAATATAAACTAATAACTAAAACTGAAAATTGAGTTTGTATTTGTTAACTGAATTTGAAGCTGAAAGCTGAGTCCAAAACTGATATATGAATCTGAAGTTGAAAATAGAGTTAATTTTTATGAAATAATTTTTTAAAAGGATTTCACATAATCGCTCTTTGTGATGTGAGCATCTAGGAACAAGCACAGAAAATATAAATGATGTTGTGGAGCCTCTTATTAGGCTCACTTAAGCTCAACTCATAATGGCAATCGAGTACGCTCAATTACGCTCAACTCATCTAAGTATGTTAGCACTTGTAAACATGGATAGTTAACCCTGGCCACACAGCACTCACGCTCAGAGAGGTTAGCTACTTCTCCCATTCTCACGCGGCACTCACGCTCGGGTGGATTGGGGAAGCCCTAGGCCGTTCTTGATCTAAAAACCTCGCAAAATACTGTAGAAATAAGTAGGTTCCTCTCATCCCGAAGTGGCTTTTATATCTAGCATTTTTCTGGCTCTAGGGAATTGTTATGCGAGGCACAGCCGGAGCACTAGGCACCAATTAAGCTGTGGCACATGAATACAAAAATTATTTTGTTTTTATCGTGCCATGGTTGTACGACACACAAGGCTTGGTTCAATCCTGGAACATTTTATTTTATCCGTTTTGAGTATTATCAAGTCACATTATACCTATATTAAGTCCCATATCATTTCAAACATCTGTTAACATCATTTAATCACTCTGTTAGTTTTAAACGAGCTTTGAGTTAGCTAAAACAGCGTACGAGGTATTATGTATCTATTAAATTAAGGATTAAATAGTTACATTAACAACAACAATAACAACAAACTCAGACAATACCACAAGTGAGGTATGAAGAGAGTAGTGTATACGTATGTAGAGAGATTATTTTCGATAGATCCCGGTAGAATTGAATAGTTAGAAGAATCAAATTGATCAAGTTAGATCAACGTGAAAAAATAAAATAAGTAATGAATATTTTGGGGCCATCCTGAATCTTGGCACAAAGTAACAAGAACACACCAATTTGGCAGTATCAAAATGACCTTGTTACTTTCTTTAATTTTTTTGATTCTTTTTTTTATGCGATTATGAATTCAATCTTATAGTATCAATCAACGTCTCCATTAATTACATACCATGTTATTTTCGTATTACTAGGTGACGAATATAATCCTAGAGTTACAGTGAGAAGACGTATTCGTTCCTAATTTTTAGTAAACACGAGGGAATAGTAGTATTCCCATTTAATACTACAGTCATGCTTTCAGGCTTGAAAACAATATGCAAATTATATTTTTCTATTCTGAAAATTATTCTAGGCTTCTTCTTAATATACCACCATTCCTACTTATTTTGTTCTCGTTTTCTTTCCCATATCTTTGCAGTTTTAGAGTTTAATCTTGAAAGATTAAAATGATACGGTAGTATCAACTTAATGATCTTATTAATTATTCAAATGTTGCTTTTGGCCCAAAAGTATATACTATTATAATTTTATGATAAAATTTGAACAATCTTTTAGATTCAGTTTATTTGTCTGATCATATCAAGTGATGATATGATTTTTGTTTAAATAATTAGAAGCTTTGAGATCTTTGATATGATGAGGAAAATCAATTGCTTACATAAGCCACTCATATGAATAAAATTTTGAAGAATTCTGGCCACTTCAGACGAGTTGCATGAGGAAAAACTAGCTCGTAAAATTTTACGGTGATCTAAATATTTAAAAACAAATTAAAAAAAAAAACGGACGATTGTCTCTAATAATATCTTAAGCTCTCATTTATTAGAAATTAAATTAATACAGTACTTCTCTCTCCAAAATATTATAGTAAAGATCTGATTTGCCATAATCTAAGAATTAAGGAGAAAATCTCATATCTGTTAATTTATGGACAAGAAAGATTGCAAGAATTGTTGGGATTTTAAGGTTGTGTAGCTTAAAGAGGGTAAATGAGAAATGGAGGGAAAATGAAATATTTGAATTTCCATCCTTGATAAAGGGACATTGTCCCATATTGGAGGAAGAAAAGGCTTTTGATGGGTATATATATAATTGTTCTTCTTCTAGCTCTTAAAGAGTTAAGAAGAAGGCAAGTCTTGCGTCGGCGTCGTCGCTCGGCTTCAGATTAATCTTTTTGGACAAAATTTCTTTCAATTATTTAATTAATTAAATAATTAACGAAAAATTCAATCCGGAATAACCCATGACCCGCGACCCGGTCCGGTTAGGCCCGTTTTCTTTCCCGGATTATTTTAAATTCGTTTTCCCGCAATATTTCAAACAACCTGCTCCAACAGCCATGGCTGTTTCTGAAAGGTTGCAAGCCTTTTCAGAAACAATGCCAACAACTCTATAAATATACTTTGAATCCCAAAATCTTTCCTTACGAAATTTTCTGATCTTCTTCTTCTTCTTCTGCACAAAAATTCCAATGTGTTTTACAGCCTTCGAGTGGCTCGTTGTTCACTGGCGTTTTCGGTACCAACACTCCGGTGAGTTAAATCGTTCTATCCTGGGAGGATATATTCCAGTACCTCGGGTACTTGAGATGAATAATTTCCTTAAGGACACACTGTATATTCAGTGGGCTCGATTTATTCCTATACTGTTTTTTCAGAATTTATTTCGTTAAACAAATGTTACTAACTTTCTGTTTTGTTTATATATTTCAGAAAGTTTAATGGTTTAATTGTTTATTACAGCAATACAGATTTATAACAATCTTAAGAAAATTATTTATTATATTCTGTATTTTGTTTGTGGAGATTAAAACTTGCGTGGTTTTCTACTCCTTCTGAATTTTACTATTCTGATTTGAAGATATAAAAACTTCATCAGAATATTGAAATTCAGAAAACGGTTTGAGGAACATAAAAACTTCATCGTTTTCTATGAAATAGTATATAAAAACTTTGGTTTTATTTATTATACATACTGTTTGTTGTTAATAACAGTATTTTTTACTGTTCTGATTTTACCATTAATTGAACTCTTCTGTTGTTTACAGTGAGAAATGGAAATTGATAACAGAAATTCTTCTGCGACTGTTGCAGCAACGACGATAGCCTCGTCAAGCCGGACTACTATTCCACCGGCAGAGAAATCGGGGAAATTTTCTGGAGCCAACTTCAAAGGATGACAACAAAGGGTGTTCTTCTGGCTTACCACACTTGGTATGCAGAAATTCACTAGTGAAGAACCTCCAGTGCCTGCTGCGGACATGCCGGACAACGAGAAATTCATGATTGTTGAGGCGTGGAAGCAGTCAGATTTTCTTTGGAAATGCTATATCTTAAGCGCTTTAGAGGATGACTTGTACAATGTGTACAGTGCGTTGAATACTTCGAAAGAATTATGGGACGCACTTGAGAAGAAGTACAAGACTGGAGATGCATGCTTGAAGAAGTCCGTGGTTGCCAAATTTTTAGACTATAAAATAATAGACAGCAAAACTGTTGGAACCCAAGTTCAGGAACTTCAATTTATTTTTCATGACCTTATTGCTGAAGGTATGGTCATGAATGAAGCATTTCAAGTGGCTGCAATGATTGAAAAATTGCATCCTTCGTGGAGAGATTTCAAGAACTATCTTAAGCACAAGCGCAAATAAATGAAGTTGGAAGATCTTGTGATTCGTTTCAAGATTGAGGAAGACAATAAAACAGCCGAGAGGAAGTCTCGTGGAAATTCAACGATCATGGGAGCTAATATCGTTGAGGAGACTGCTCCAAAAAGTAAGAAGAGAAAGAGGTCTTCTGGACAGACTAAGGAGCAGAACAAAAAGAAATTCAAGGGCAGCTTCTACAATTGTAGAAAAACCGGTCACAAATTACTTGATTGTCGTCTCCCGAAAAAGGATAAGAAGAAGGGACAAGCCAACTTAGTGGAGAAGAATGATGAAATTGATGATCTGTGTGCAATACTTTCAGAATGCAACCTAGTTGAAAATCCGAAGGAGTGGTGGATTAACTCTGGAGCCACTCGACATGTTTGTGCTGTCAAGGAAGTATTTGCGACTTACTCTACTGCTGGTCCAGAAGAAGAGCTTTCCATGGGAAATACTGCAACAGCAAAGATTGAAGGTTATGGGAAGATATTCCTGAAGATGACTTCCGGCAAGGTGTTAACGCTCAATAACATTCTTCATGTTCCTACTATTAGGAAGAATTTAGTTTCTACTTCTTTACTTATTAGGAATGAATTTAAATGTGTATTTGTTTCTGATAAAGTTGTTGTACGCAAGAATGAAATGTATGTTGGAAAGGGCTACCTCACAGAGGGCCTCTTCAAACTAAATGTAATGGTTGTTGACATTATGAATAAAATTTCAGCTTCTTCTTATTTATTGGAGTCAAATGATTTATGGAATATTCATTTAGGACATGTCAATTACAAAACCTTGCGAAAGTTAATTAATTTAGAAGTATTGCCTAAATTCGAGTGTAATAAATCAAAATATCAAATATGTGTTGAGTCTAAGTTTGTAAAACATCCTTATAAGTCTATTGAAAAGAATTCAAATCCTTTAGACTTAATTCATACTGACATTTGTGATATGAAGTCGACACCATCTCGAGGTGGGAAAAAGTATTTTATTACTTTTATTGACGATTGCACTCGATATTGTTATGTTTATTTGCTTAATAGTAAGGATGAAGCAATTGAAGCATTTAAGCAATAAAAGAATGAAGTAGATAATCAATTGAATAAAAGGATCAAAATGATTAGAAGTGATAGGGGTGAAGAATATGAATCTCCTTTTGTAGAAATATGTTCGGAATATGGAATTATCTATCAAACTACTGCACCTTACACACCTCAATCCAATGGAATTGCGGAAAGGAAAAATCGGACATTAAAGAAAATAATGAATTCTTTATTAATAAGTTCCGGATTACCGCAGAGTTTGTGGGGCGAAACTATCCTTACAGCTAACCGAATACTCAACAGAGTACCCCACAGCAAAATGCAATCTATTCCATATGAAAAATGAAAAGGAAGAAAACCCAACTTAAAATATTTCAAAGTGTGGGGGTGTCTAGCAAATGTACAAGTTTCTTTACCTAAAAGGGTTAAAATCGGTTGTTAGTGGCACTAGCGGCCGTGTATGGTCTTGAAATCCATTAAATGGATGTGAAAATAATTTTCTTAAATGGAGAATCAGAGGAAGATATTAACATGGAACAACCTGAGGGTTTTGTGGTTCCTGATAAAGAAAAGAAAGTGTGCAAACTTGTTAAGTCGCTTTATGGACTTAAACAAGCACCCAAATAATGGCATGCCAAATTTGACTAAACAATGTTGGCAAGTGGGTTTAAAATCAACGAGTGCGACAAATGTGTTACATTAAAAACACTCCAGGTCATGAAGTCATTGTTTGTTTATATGTGATGACATGTTGATAATGAGAAAAATATTGGCAGATATAAATGCTACTAAGCGCATGTTGGCTAGCAAATTCGATATGAAAGACTTAGGAGTTGCTGATGTGATCTTAGGAATCATAATTCACAAGATTCCACAAGGTCTAGCATTATCACAATCTCACTACATCGAAAAGGTACTTGACAAGTTCAAGTATTTGGATTTCAAAATTGCCAAGACTCCAATTACCGTGAGTTATGCACTTCAAAAGAATGAAGGTGAAAGTGACTCACAACTGGACTATGCAAGAGTACTGGGAAGTTTGATGTTTATCATGAATTGTACGCGACCAGATATAGCATGTGCTATTAGTAAACTGAGTCGGTTTACAAGTAATCCCAATCACATACATTGGATGACAATGAAACGAGTTTTGGGGTATCTCAAACATACCCAAAATTACGCTTTGAATTATAACAAATATCCCTTCGTGATCGAGAGATATAGTGATGCAAATTGGATCACTGGATCATCTGAAGTTAAATCCACGAGTAGATATATTTTCACAATTGGGGGTGGAGCAGTGTCTTGGAAATCATCCAAATAAACGTGCATCACCCGTTCTATAATGGAATCTGAATTCATAGCTTTAGATAAGGCCGGTGAAGAAGCTGAATAGCTCCGAAATTTCTTGGAAGATATTTCATTTTGGCCCAAACCTTTGGCACCTATTTGTATACATTGTGATATTCAAGCGGCAATAGGCAGGGCAGGGAGCATTATGTATAACAGAAAATCTCGTCATATACGATGGAGATACAATACCGTTAGACAACTACTCTCTAGTGGTGTTATCATAATTGACTACATAAATTCAAGAGATAACGTGTCGGATCCACTTACAAAAGGCCTATCTAGAGAGGCAATTGAAAGATCATTAAAGTGAATGGGGTTGAGGTTTAGGACAAGTCATCATGGAGGTAACTCTACCTAGCAGACTTGAGATCCCACGAGCTAGGTTCAAAGAGATCAAACAAAGTTATGAATGACGGTCAACATTTTCAAATAACTCAACCCATTTTCGTGATGAAGAGAATGTTCAGAAATCGAGGTAAAGCATTAGGGCTTTTTGATGAGTCAACAAAGCTTAATTTTTTTTAATGATTTGCTAAGTCTGGTAGGATATGACCAGATAGTGTGTCTATAGGATTACACGTTTAGAAATCACCTATGTGAGTGTGAAGTGTAAGCCGCTTCAAGGGGAATGAAAGTAAAGGCCCATTCTCTAAGCACTCATGAAACCAGGAGGTGTTCATGGCTGAAACGAACACAAATGTGAGAACCATAGATGGTTAAGGATTGATTGTGTGACTTATGTTGTCTAGGTATACAACAAAACTCGACGATTCAAAGATATCAAATCTACCGATTGACCGAGTATATCCGATATAAGTTCACTACGGAAAGTTCAAAGGGAAACCTACTTATCCAAATGCAATTAATTCTTGCATGTAAAACACACACGTTGGCAAAGGGACATTGTCCCATATTGGAGTAAGAAAAGGTTTTTTATGGGTATATATATAATTGCTCTTCTTCTAACTCTTAAAGAGTTAAGAAGAAGGCAAGTTTCGCGCCGTCGTCGCTCGCTCGCTCGGCTCGGCTTCGGCTTCGGATTTGGTCAAAGATTGATTGATTGATTAATCTTTTTGGATAAAATTCCTTTCAATTATTTAATTAATTAATTAAATAATTAACGAAAAATTCGATCCGGAATAACCCATGACCCGTGACCCGGTCCGGTCAGGCCCGTTTTCTTTATTCAAAGAGCCTGTTCCAATATGCGAGCAATTCTATAAATATACTTTGAATCCCAGAATCTTTCCTTATGAAATTTTCTGATCTTCTTCTTCTTCTTCTGCACAAAAATTCCAGTGTGTTTTACAGTCTTCGAGTGGCTCGCTGTTCACCGGCGTTTTGGGTACCAACACTCCGGTGAGTTAAATCGTTCTATCCTAGGAGGATATATTCCAGCATCTCGGGTACTTGAGGGAAATAATTTTTTTAAGGACACACTGTGTATTCAGTGGGCTCGATTTATTCCTATACTGTTTTTTCAGAATTTATTTCGTTAAACTACTATTACTAACTTTCTGTTTTGTTTATATATTTCAGAAAATTTAATGGTTTAATTGTTTATTACAACAATACAGATTTATAACAAGAATCAATATCAATATATCAATATATTCACTATAATTAAGGAAAAATCAAAGCGAATAATCAAATTACGGGATTATGAATACCTGTCGATTCCTATATAAATGTGTTATTCTTGTAGGACCAATCACTTTTCTAGTCCATTGCAGAAATCAGGTACTTCATCTCTTCTTTCTTAAATTTTTGTCCTTGAAATGATGAATTATCATGAGCTATTTGCAGAATATTTCTTTTATTATAGCCAACTTTATGTTTAGTTTGATTGTCTCTAATAATATCTTGTAAAAACATTTCTAGGATGAAGATCACAAGAATGCATCTGTGCGTACTTGTACAACTTTTGATTGCAATTATGGCTTTTCTCAACTATGAAGTTGAGGGCTTGTCAAAGAAGGACAATGAAGAATTGGAGAGGCAACTAAAGCTTTTAAATAAGCCAGCAACCAAAACTATTAAGGTAGATTCTTATTCTTTCTTTTCATAGAGTTAAAAAGTATGTTACAAATAAAGAATAAATATTTAAAATCAATAACAAGCAATATTGTTTAATTTTGTAGACTGAATATGGAGATATTTATGATTGTGTGGATTTCTATCAACAACCGAAATTTGATCATCCCTTATTGAAGAATCATACTTATTATCCTCAGGTATGTCCATTTGGTCTATTGAACCTTGTTCAATTATCAATCTAAAGTCATACCTCTCTATAACAACTATTCACTATAAAAGCCAAATTTCTTTAGAACCAATCTCCATGTTATGTTATAATATATGTTTTATATAATAACATTTCGCTATAACAACCAAAAAAATCTGGAACAAACGAGACTGTTATAGAGATGTTTGACTGTTTATTGTGAAAGTAAGAAAACTCCGAATTGAAATTTTGTCGTAGATGAAACCGTCTTTCTCTCTATTAAAGAGAGACAACGAATCCTCAACATCCAATAGCTCCTTCAAAATGGGACTAAAAGATGGTGGTTGTCCAATGGGAACAGTTCCTATTAGAAGAACTACCAAAGAAGATCTCATTAGAGAAAGGAGATTTAATGCTAGTTATGCTCGTGGCACCTTTCATGTAAGCTGCTCCTTAATTATAGGATACTATTTTTATTATCGACACATATCTTGTTACTTATTCTGCTTTGAACATTTAGTTTGCTCTAGAACAAACATCAAATGACCCACGTAACCAAATTTCTGGAGCTGAAACAACAGCTAGTATGTATAATCCAAAGATTCTTCCGAACCAATGGAGTGCATCTGTTGTGAAGGTACAAAATGGTCGTGACCAAATACAAGCTGGGTGGCGTGTAAGCAATATATATAAATTAACTTTGCTAGTGAAATTTCATCCCCTTTTGTTGCTTCTACACGATAGGCGTATCAAAAATTGACAATGAATGTTATGTTTATTGATCTAGGTGGATCCAATTCTTTATGGTGATACTCCTACTAGATTTTACTCATTATTCAAAGTAAGTCTTTGTTTTTTTCTTGGTTCATTCAATTAGTAAGTCATGCTTTAATAAAATTTCGTTATTCAAGGTTAGTTAAATATGTTATATCACATAGGCAGGTACAACTCAATGATTCAATACACGTTGCCCTGAATTTGTTATTGTGAATACGCAAATACCTTTGGACAAGGTGTTTAAGACTACTAGACCTGGAACCTTATTCGAGGAGACGTTCTTCATTGAACGAGTTAGATAAAAACCATATTGAACCCCTTTTTCCCATGTCATTCAAAAAGTAATTAAGAGGATAATCTTTTTTTACTAGTACGCACAATGTATGAACATAATCTTTTTATATACGATTTTAATTTGGAGCAGGATCTAAAGAATGGAAGATGGTGGCTACTATATGGTCCTGATTTTGCACAGATTGGTTTTTGGCCTCCAGAGCTTTTTACAGGATTAAAGAGTTTTGCTCACAGGCAGTATGGGGTGGAGAGGCATTTAGTTCAGTGCCTACTTTCCCTCAAATGGATTCCGGTCGTTTTCCTCTAGTTGTAAATACTAATCAGGATGCATATTGTAGCAAAATTTCAATTCTGGATTCTGCTGGCAAAACTAAGGATCCCGGTCGATTATCAAGGTTTGAAGATGCCCACACGCTATACCAGGTTGTTGATGAACCAGTTACCAATGAGGATTTTGGGCATACGGTCTTTTATGGGGGGACATGGTTCTATCAAATAAATGACATGTATGTTGCGGAGATTTGTACGATTTGCTGGGAACCGATGACTGGAGGAGAAGTCGAGCTTCTATGCGGCCACGAGTTTCACCCTCATTGTATCCATGGATGTACGCCCAATTCTGCTACATGCCCAGTTTGTCGCCACATGCACTATATAGTATTTTGTAGTCGCTGCAATATTTGTTGTTTACATGTAAATAAAAATATTAATTTTACATATTTTTGTACTGGATTGAGTTTAATAGTTTTTGTGATTTAGATGACTATGACAATTTTTATGAATAAAGTATAAGTTTACTGATTTTTTTTAGTTTGTTACAACAGAACGCGCACTCAAATTCACCTATGTACTTGTAAAACGAATAGTACAATAAAAGCCTTAATATAAAAGGCCGTCGTTAGCATTGAATTTACTTATTATTGTTTCATCTAAATTGCGTTGACAGTTTTAATTATCTACAAATAAAAAGAATGTCAACTTTCAGTCAGTTTTAGTAGACACATGGTGGAAGGGATCTCCTCCCAATGGAAAGGACCACAACATCTTAAAAAGACATTTTAGATGTGGAAATTACTTGCTATAAATAGAAAATAGAGGAAACATGTGAGTCAGCTACGAGAATGACCTCCATTGCCCACAGAATAACATCATCTGGGATATACTAAGTACGGAAAATGGTCAAAAATACCTTTAACGTATTGAAAATGGCTCACAAATACCTTCCGTTAATCTTTTGGTCTAAAAATACCCTTAACGTTTTATTTTTGGCTCACATATACCCTTAACGTTTTATTTTTGTCTCACATATACCCTTGAAACTAACAAAACATGGATGATAGATTTTTGGCTCACCTTCCATCAATATACCATATATTCTTTTATATGTATTTTATACCACATATATAAATAAAATATATACATCATAATACATGTAAACAAACAAAATATACCATACATATTCTTTAAAGTTGTGTATTTTATACTTTATATATACTACTATTATATAATTTATCACATATACTATTATAATAGAAAATATATAATTAGAACCATCGGTCTCTGTTGTCATTTATTGATACATCATATAATTATGTCGGGTTGATTTTCGTGTCATTGAGAGCCCGAGAGACTGAAGATTCTAAGTGATATTTATGTTTATTTATTTAATACATGATTGTAGGTTCCTCATCGCCGTCATGGACCATCCACCAGTCAGACACATCTACCGTGAAGCCAACTTGATAGCCCACGTTCTTAGCAAATTATGGATACCAAACGAGACTGAATGTGAAGACTTATTTTGGGCCACAGTACCTTTATTTGCTTATTTTAATTTTCGCAAAGACCTTTTAGGAACTGCATCGATAAGATCAGTTCCATGTAACTACTTCCGTAATAACTACTTATAGTTACTGCTTAATAATAACTACTTATAGTTACTGCTTAATAAAAACTTCTCGTTCTTAGCAAAAAAAAACTACGAGAATGACCTCAGTCAAACATATATGCATCCGGCTGCTGCTAAATTATTGGAAAATATTTAAGTCACAGACTCACATGCATGTCTAAACCGGGGTTTAAAAATAATAATTAAAAAAAAAAAGCCTTCCAAAAGTAGTAGTATATGATATAGGACAAAAGTTGTTAGGGTGGACTTTGGTCCACATATTAACAAACTAGACAGGTGATGCCCGTGCATAGCACGTGCATCCATGTTAGATATTTAGTTAGCGCTCGGTCATAAATTCCCAAATTTATTTTGAAAATTATAATTTGGGTGAAATTTGATTTGAAGATAAAAATGTGTTTGGACATTTGTTTTGGGTGAAATTTTGTTTGAAAAAACATGAAATATAACTTATACCCACAAATTCTAAAAACTATCACAAATAC
This sequence comes from Nicotiana tomentosiformis, assembly GCF_000390325.3. Taxonomy (NCBI): domain Eukaryota; kingdom Viridiplantae; phylum Streptophyta; class Magnoliopsida; order Solanales; family Solanaceae; genus Nicotiana; species Nicotiana tomentosiformis. Next base: position 137,366,777 of record NC_090819.1, read on the forward strand.
CCAACAATACCTTTATCAATAATATTCATTATATTATCGCAAACTATAATCTTGAACATAAATAAATTTGATACAAAATTATCATTTTTATAATGAAGTACATGATACACTATCAGATGACCGAGAAGACGAAGCAACATCGTTACAAAATAATAAATGGTGGGCTCTTTTATAAAATATAAAAGTTTGGGGCAATTTTTAAAAAATATAATACTGATATTTTGGCCCAAAACCAGCTATTGAGCTGGTTTTGGGATTTGGCTAAAATGTAGGCAAAATCTATGACCAAACATATGTTTGCCAAATAAAATCCAAGTTTATTTTGACAAAATCTATAACCAAACGGGTCCTTAGTTTATGCACGAGTCCACTTGTTAGTATTTAGTTTTTTAAAACTATGATGGTGATGGTATATACAACGCCCCCTATAAAAATTAAAATTAAAAATTTGCTCTGTTAGCTTTCACTTTTCTTAACCAAGCAAAGTATATTCATCTTTTTTGTATAAGTTCTATCATGTTGTACACTTGAACTCTGCCCCGGGAACACATAACCATGTCTCTTAGGACTCTACGGACTTGAGCTTTATGAGCGTTTGATGCATCTGGCAATCTAGGCATCTAGCCGCAGTGGTTTGCTGCATCACAAGGAGTAGTAGGAGGAATGACTATTCTAGAATGACTATAATTTGGTGCAAACTCATTCTTTGTCTGTTCCATTAAGCATAAAAAACAATTAATATCTAAGATTAATAACAATGCTAAACTGGCCGACATAACTACCACTTTTATAAACCTCTTCATTTTTTCCACTTTCGATTCTTCAACTTCATCAATATAAGGCATCATCGATGCATCCTCTGTAATCTCTTAAACATAACATGGAAACACAGTTAATATGACAAAATGAACTTATTTTTCTTTCATTCATTGGTAGCTCCTGTTATCATGTAACAGAACCAAGTGCCATTAGCTAATAATTGTAATATGACAAATCAAGTAATACTTGACACGTATGTATAAGTATTGAGTAAGCCAACATGGAATTCATTAGTGCTAAATTGAATTATTGAACAACATTCAAAATGCTTTCCCACCTCTAAGAAGTTTTATGGTATAAGCAATTGATTACATGTAATGATCACTAATAAGGGTTTTGTTTTTTGCTCAAATTGCTACTTTTAGACCATAGCTTGTGCCTTGAACAAATTCAGCTGCCAATTCATGTCAAGCACACACGTCATATAAAAAGAAATTTATTCATGCACAGATCAGTTTACTACAGAACCAGCTAAAGCATTCACGGTTTCACTTTTGATAAGGTAGAACAATCAAGGTTTCAACCTCTAAACAAAAATTTTGATAGGAAAAAGGCTTAGAGAAATATTTCATAACCTCTGTAGTAATGCAAAGAAATGCTTGAAACTTCAAAGCTCCAGTAGAACATTATTCCTCTAACTGAACAAAATATACACTAACTATAAATAATCAATAGAAAAGCTTTCAAGTGTAAAAGAATATAACAGAAGAAGTCTCTCAAGTTGCCTATTCTGTGGAGAGCTTGTTAGTTGAAAGACTATCATTCTTGTTTAAACAAACAAGAGATTTAACATTGTAATCTTGTGTAGAAACGAAAAAGAGTCTCATCACAAGAGCAATTTCTCCATCGAAACATAAAAAATGCTGCGACGTTCTTGTTAACAGGATGATCTCTAGCTTTTCAAGAAAGTATGTGTTTGAAATCAGGGAATAGGTTTTAGAATTAAAATGTATTATATTTAGTATAAGGGCAATAGAAAACACGCATTCATATTACTATATTGTACAATCCATTGTCATTTGATGTCTTACCAACTTAAAAAACTACAAATGCACAAAACACCTATACACTTTAATTCGAAAAAGTTCAAGTGCAAAGTTTTACAGAGCAAAATTCATTCTAAGTATCTCCTTTGAAACTTCTCCTTACAATATTAGTTAACGTACCTAAATATTACAAGCTATATTCACTATAATATTTGATAATCTATCCTGCCATACTAACTGTGATGTTAATTATTTATTGTGTATGATTTTTGGCAATGCCAAACCAAATGGTATGTAGGAAAGAGTTCATATAGGAGAAATTAAATAGGTACAGAGAGAGAGAGAGAGAGGTTTGGTCATCCTTAATCTTTTGTGCAGTCCCACAATTTTAGCATATATTCTATAACTGGAAGGCTACAATATTACCATCTTCATTAGACTATGTCAAGAACTAACTTGAAATATGAAGTCATGGAAAATCTTCATAGCTCCTTTTTTTTTTGAGAAGGTAACATAAATCTTTATAGCTCGTTTGTGGAACTGATTATAAAATAACAGTCCTAAGCGTATTAGCATATAAGTAATAAAGGCCTTCGTAGGAAAGCTACTGTAATTTGTTGCTAAGCATTTCATTCGACTGCCTAATTTTCTTGCATAGGTTGTAGATGTTGAACTAATTGATGAACTTCAAATCAGTTTGCATAGTTACTTACATGAATATTTTTAACCAAGTTCTCTTCATTGTGATTTTCAAGCTACTAAAGACTACTGACAATTTCAGACTTAAATACCATGCATAGACATTGCATTGCATAAAATTGAGACTAAGACTCTCTGCAAGCTTATCATATAATCATCTCATATTGCCGACCCTAACAAAGATCAATTGTGACGGATCTGACAAAGACTACTAATTTGTGGACCGAAGTTGACTAACCTTCCATGGTGCCAGCAATCCTGTGAAGGCTGCAGACCTTCAATCACAGATTAAATACACCTGAATCGTCACTTAGGGCGTTGGTTATTTCAGTTGATCCCTCTGTCACATCTGCTTTCACCTGAAAATAATCAAAATAAGATTTGTGAATTCCATTACTCCAATTAAAATGAGTTAGACATATCATCAAACACCTTGGATGCATAATCCACTTCAACAACTATAGTATTATTTATGTTCACATTAAACAAAAACAGAAAAAGGAAGACAAGTGACTGCAAAAATATTAAAATATATAGGTGTGATATTGTCTTCTATTTTTTTCCTTTAGAAGAGATTGAAACACAAGCTGGTGAAGCAAATACACTACTAACCATAGATGATCGATTCTCCCTCTTTCGAGGTGGCGGTTCGAGAAATGTTGGAAGGAAACAAATTTTAAAGAAAAATAAATGGAAAGAGGCATGTACTCACACTGGAGATCAAGACAAAACCTTGGGTGGGCTGACTTTGCAAACAAAACCATACTTTTGATACTTTAGACTTTTATGCGATGGTTCCATTTTGGAGTAGCTAATTTGCACCAAAAGAGAATTAATCGAAAGACATCAGATAATAATTATCCAAAATCATACACTGACATTCATCAAGGTATCTAGTTTTAGACATGCATGTGAAGATTAGATACAATTACTTAGACTCATATAAATTCTAGAATCTAGCACGAAATTATCAGAAAAAAGGCAAAAAGCAAAATAGATTGGAGAAAAACTTACCAGAACTGAGAGCTGAAACTAACATATATTCAAAAAAGTGGAATGAGCGAAGAAAATTTGCAGAAATACTCAGCATCATGGAGATATAGAAGATTTTTAGAAACTGCTAAGTAATGAAAGAGAGGAAGGAGAGAAGTGAAATAATGAGGTAATGCGCTTAGATGACCATTTAGGCTGGGATAGAATAGAACAGAATAGCCGTACACGTGTTAGTACACGTGTCACAGAAAAGTAACAGTAAATTCTTGGATGGCAGCGAAATTATAACATTACCCTAAAAGACTCCACACTTTTGAGAATACAATTCTTGTTGCTTATTGTACAATCACATATTGCATTGTTCGTACACTTCTTCACATTTATATATAAAGTAGTAAAGTAAAGTACAATGGATAAAGCTTTTAATCTAGGACTCCGATTTCCAGATTCCAACTCCACTTTGTCGTGCCTTGAACTTTGTCAATTGTTAACACGTATGGAAATAAATTCTAATGCCCCATTAATTATTTCAACCACGTTAAAACACTCCCATCTCCTATCTTCTTCTCATTATTATTATTGGTGCAATTAAGTTGCAAAATTAATCTACCCTACTAATTATTTCACATACCTTTCTCCAAATATTTATCCAATTCCAAGCTCATGATTTACTTTTTTTTTTTTTTTTGGGCTAAAGACAATAAAGTTAAATAAACTAAGAAGTTATTATTTCATTAGAATAATTCATCAACCAATTATAGAATTATGCAGCATGAAATAATAATAATAATAATTTAATGTTAGTTACATATGAGCGCATATGCCAAGGTCAACAATAAATTCTCAGAAGGCCATTTTTGTGGAGTCACGTGAAAGTAAATATCCATGGTCATATTCAATCTAATGACAATAACATCTTAATCCAATTGTGTAACTGCTTTTTTAACAAATTTTTTGGTTGTGTTTGGTACCAAGGAGAAAATATTTTTATGAAAAATGAGTGATTTTATCACTTATTTCCCCTTATTTGGTTGGTGAGTGAAAAAAAAATTTCCGAATTTTTTTTTCTAGTGTTTGGTTAGAAAGTAGAAAATATTTTTTTAGGAAAATATTTTTTTATGATACTCTCCTCACCCACTTTCCCCAAGTCCCCATGTTTCCTTGCTCGCTCCCCCTCCCTCCAATACCCAACATTTTCAGAACTCTATTTTATTCAAGGAATTTAATTATTCTTCTAAAAATGCACACAAACCCAAAGGAACTAATGTGTTGCTTTACCTTTTCACTTAAAAATAACGTTATAATTTGTGTTCCATAATTAAAAAGGAAAGATTTTTTTTTTTTGCTTGAAAAAGAAAATACTTTTTCTACAACATGAAAATAAAGTATTCATTTTATTGAAATAAAAGAAAATACTTTCTCTACTTTGGTGGGATGAAGAATAGGGTGGGGACTATTGAGGAAGAGTTTTGGAAAATGTTTTCCTTCTCTTGATAGGGAAAATATTTTCCTCCAATTGATTCAATTGGAGGAAAATGAGTTCATGAGAAAAATGTTTTCCAAAACATTTAAGCCAACCAAACATGAAAAAATCGAAAAATATTTTCATCAGTACCAAACACACCCTTTGTGTCATTGCTGATGGTAACATTTGATCTAATTGAATGAATTAGAACTATGTACTTATTGAAATCTTCTCACTTCTGCCAACTCATTACTTGTCCAGTTTGGTTTTAAGTTCAAATAGGAGTACATGTTTTCAGGAAAATGATATGGTTTATTACTACCCCTTTTTGTCTTTGTCCATCTGCTTAGAATAAGTTGCTAGAATAGCTCACACGGTTGGCAAATTATCTACTCTAAATAAGCTAATTGATGATGAGAAAGAGAACAGTTGTTGAGAGAGTGTTCCCTCGTGTGTTTTGAGAGGTTGGCATACCAATCTCAAATCAAATATTTCTCCTAATTATACCAGAACATGAAATTAAACCATACTATATCTATACATCATGGTGGATCATATTGACAAGAGTGGGTTACTCTAGTGGTGAGCACCCTCCATTTCCAACCAAGAGGTTGTGAGTTCGAGTCACCCCAAGAGCAAGGTGGGAGTTCTTGGAGGGAGGGAGCCGAGGGTCTATCGGAAACAACCTCTCTACTCTAAGATAGGGGTAAGGTCTGTGTACACACTACCCTCCCCAGACTCCACTAATGAGATTATACTGGGTTATTGTTGTTGTTATGGTGGGTCATATCTTAATTATGAGTTTTTAAATATAGAATCAAGAGAAGACATACTGAAATAAAGGAAAGCAAAAGTGAAGTGAAACTTTAGTTTCTTGTTTAACATTTAAGAGAATCATAAATAAAAGTTAATGGGACTAGCACCGGAACGTTTGTTTCTGCTGGTACCTTCCTTGTTGCTTAATAATCATGAGCAAGTGCTGAGAGTCAATTCTCCCCGATAATGCTTAAGAGAAAATCGAGGTTACAAGACCATACTAGACAAAGGCTACAAGGCAAGACCTTTGCCAAAGACTCTAACCTTATTGTAGAGCATTGTGGTAGAACGGATCTTAAAAAAGGTCTCCCTCTTCTTTCGTTTCTATATAAGCTAACGGTCATTCCTCTTTTTTATCTTTTTCTTTTCATTGTCTTGAACCAAGAGGTTCCTGCTGCCCTGATAGCTGATGCCTCCTCCTTAGTGACTTGATGCCTCTTCTTGTCAAGCTTCTTGTATTGGTGGAAAAAAGACATGTCACGTAGACCATCAGTAAGCTGACGGGGCATGACGCGTAGAGCATCGATATAGCGACCCTCAATTAGGTGAATTATGAATGCAGGAAAGATACGGGAGAAACACCCGCGGGGTAGCGTAGAGAAAAAGAACCGGGCCTGATAGTTGTCAAGGAAGAAATAAGAACGAAATGAATGAAGGCTACAAAGAAGGGAAGATACACGAACCAGAAGTAAATAAGGAAGGGAAATCAGAGCAGTTACGAGAAATCTTTAGTTATGAATGTGCTAGTTACAGTTACCTATGGTAACGGGCAATCAATACAATTAATGCCATTAGTGAGCCCAAATTAAGTGAGAGAACCGTTATAATTATATGTTCCTATATAAGGACAAAAATTTCATTTGTAAAAACGTGTTACGATTATTACTGAAATACATACTATTATTCTTTGCTTTACTCTTCAAGTTTTAAGCCTTGATTTTGGGGAGTGATTGTCAATTCACTTCTTATTTTTCTTTGCTAATCATTTCTTTTTTTTGATCTATTCTTCCTAAAATTATTGGGAAAGTGAAGTAAATCTTGATTATCAGTAACCCGTTTTCTTCTAAATATTAACTTTGACCGAGAAATCTATTTTTTGTTAAACAAATTAGTTCTGTTACCGGGAATCTGATAATCTTTTCACTTTCCAAATTCTATTTTTTGACAACCAACTATGTCAACTGTTAACGAAAATAACCAGCTGAATCAACAAGGTGGAACTCCACCACACCACTCTCCAACGGGATCTCCTCAGCAGTCCCGTGGAGGTTCACCTAAAAAGTCTACATCACACGCTGATGATCAACAAGGGGACGAACAAACCGTAGAGCAAGATGCTCTAAAGCAATTGATTACGGAACACGTGAATAGTGCACTACAAGCCTTTGTCAGAGGATTGCCCACAAACTCCCCCACCGGTCAATACAGCAACCTCAAAAAACCTTCGCTCAAGGCTTGATAATTCTGGAAGTGGAGAAATTCCTAACGAATATCGTGATGGAGGATCAGGTATACCAAATAATTCTAATTTTATAAAATTTAGTACTAACTTTACAGAAACAATTGAAGGAGCAAAACGATCGCATAGAGCAAATACCTGGTTTGCCGCTTGTGATCAAAGGGGTGGATATTGACAAGTATTCAAAACAACCTTGGAAGCCAAGTGCAACACCTTTACCAATTTCTAAAAAATTTAAAATGCGTCATATGCCAAAATATGATGGAACAATTGACCGGTGGGGGAGTTACAACTTTAATGTCAGCACCTCCGAATTAGTAGTTGTTTTAGGAGGTATGGGAGATAAGGTGCGGTGGCCTAAAGAAATGAGATCAGATCCAAGCAAAAAAAAATCCAGATTTCTGGTGCGATTTCATAATGATCATGGCTATAGAATAGCAGATTGTAGACTTCTGCAGGGAAAAGTCGAGCATTTGTTGAAGCAAGGTTATCTTACTGATTGCAAGCACGGTAACCAATGATGCAGACGCGAAATAGCAACTACAGAATTCGGTTGAGGATGTTGTTACAAAGACCTCAACTGAAGACATACCAGGACAGACTGATGTTGATTCGAGACCCGATGTTATTCAAGAGCCAGAAGAAAATGAAAATATTAAGACAACTACTGAAGAACTCGAAGCTATAGTGCTATTTATACACTGACCAGACAGAAAAGTTTATGTCGGAGCAAATTTAAACCCAGAAATGAAAGTTAAGTTAATTGAATTTTTACGAGTTAATATAGATTGCTTTGCTTGGTCGCACTCAGATATGACAGGTATACCACCGGAGGTGATGACCCACAAACTGAATGAGGATCAATCATACCCACGTGTCAAGCAAAAGAAGAGAAAGCAAGGATGCTTAAAAAATCAAGTGATCCAAGATAAGGTACAAAAACTTTTAAAAATTGGGTTAATACAAGAGGTAAAGTACCATGACTGGTTAGCTAATACCGTGGTAGTTCTCAAAAAGAATGGAAAATGGCGAGTTTGTGTAGATTATACTAATTTAAGTAAGGCTTGTCCTAAAGATTCACTTCCTTTACCGCATATAGATCAACTAATTGATTCTACCACAGGACATGAGTTTTTGAGTTTTTAGATGCATATTCAGGATATAACCAAATAAAAATGGACCCTCTAAATGAAGAAAAAACTCCGTTTATCACAAAAAGGGGGACTTATTGTTATAAAGTCATGTCATTTGACTTGAAAAATGCTGGAGTCACGTATCAAAGATTGGTGACTAAAATATTTCAAGAACATCTGGGAGAAACTATGAAAGTCTACATTGACGATATGCTAGTCAAGTCAGCACATGCGGGAGATCATTTTTAACACTTGTCAGATACTTTTGAGATTCTCCGCAAATATAATATGAGGCTAAGGGTGGCAAGTGGGCCGGTCCAGGCCAGGGATCGCGGGCCAAACGGGCTAAACGGGCCAGGACCGTTTGGCCCAGTTTTAGTGGGCCTAGGTCGGTCTCGTGGGCCGGTCCTATGATTTGGGCCCGCCAGGTACGGTCCCTTAGCGGGCCAAACAGTCCCAACGGCTATATTTGTTTTAGCCGTTGGCTATTTATAAAAAAGTCATTTAACCCCCCCAACTTTGTTTTAACCCCAAACGTTTTATACATTTAATATATATACTATACTATACTATACTATATATACATCTTATATACTATATATAAGATGTATATATAGCTTATCGAATATAGCTTATTACTTATACATATACATCTTATATCGATATATATATATATATATATATATAGACACATATTATATCGATAATATATATACATCTTATATATAGTATATAAGATGTATATATAGCTTATCGAATATAGCTTATATATATATACTATATATACATTTAATATATATACTATACTATATATACATCTTATATCGATATACTATATATACATCTTATATACTATATATATTCGATATTAAATATTGAATATTAAAATTTAGGTCACAATTCTATAATAAAATTTACAAAGCATTATCTTAGATATTTCTTTTAACATCCTTTTGTCTCTAATATCTATTTAATTTTTTTTTTTTAAAAATAAATATGTTGGGTCCACTTAGCCCGTTTAGCCCGCGGGCTGGGACCGTTTAGCTGGTCCCTACAAAAAGCCCATTTAGGCCAGGGCCCGTTTAATTTGGGACCGGCCCGTGACCGGGCCCGTGATCGTTTGGACCAGCCCACTTGGCCCGTTTAGGCCCGGGACCGGTCTACTTGCCAGCTACATATGAAGCTAAATCCGAATTTTTTTTTGGCGTGGATTCATGTAAGTTTTTAGGCTTTCTTGTTTCTAACAACGGTATTGAAGTGAATCCTGCACAGATCAAAGCTATCGCGAAAATATCAGATATACTCACGAGCAAGAAAGAAGTACATATATTAACAGGCAGGATAGCAACCCTAGGGATGTTTATAACAAAAACGTCAGAAAAGAGTTTTAAATTCTTTTTGGTATTAAAAAAGCAGAATTAATTTGAATAGACTGATGAGTGCCAACAAGACCTCAAGAACCTAAAATCGTATCTGTCAAATTCGCCTTTGCTAGCCAAACCAAAAGATGGTGAAAGGCTTCTCATCTATCTCGCTTGTCAGAAGTGGCGCTAAGTGCGATGTTGGTTTGAGAGGATAAAGGTAAACAATCCCCAATTTATTATGTTACTAAATCTTTAGTAGATGCTGAGACACGGTATTCCCACTTGGAAAAGCTTGCTTTAGCGTTAATTATGGCATCTAGGAAGTTAAGACCTTATTTTCAATGTCATCCTATTTTTGTAATTACTGCTTTCCCCCTGAGGAATATACTGCATAAACAGGAATTATCAGGTAGATTAGCTAAATGGACAATAGAACTCAGTGAGTATGATATCATATATCAGCCCAGAACTGTAATAAAATCACAGGTTTTAGCAGATTTTGTAGCGGATTTTAGCACGAATTTAGTTCCTGAAATAGAAAAAGAACTACAGGTATTTACCGGAGCTAATCCGGAGACTTGGACTCTATTTACCGATGGTTCTTCAAACGTTAAATAACGGGTTTAGGAATTGTTCTAATTCCACCTTCGGGGGAAGTCATAGGACAAATAATAAAATGTTATCCAATCACTAACAATGAGGCAGAGTTCGAAGCTGTGATTGCAGGCTTGGAATTGACACAAGAACTTCGTATAGAGCAGATTGTGATCAAAAGTGACTCGCAGTTAGTGGTTAACCAGATGCAGGAGACTTACGTGGCAAGAGAAACGCGAATGCAGCAATACCTGGAGAAGGTGTGAGAATTGCTTAGACAGTTTCAGACATGGAAGGTCGTGCAGATACCCAGGGAAGAGAATGCAGAAGCAAATGCGTTGGCAAATCTCGCGTTTGTCGCGGATGTAACAAATATAGAAAATGCTATCGTGATACATTTATTTCATTCGACACTTGACCAAGAAAAAAGTGAGGTAAATTTTAATAATCTAACTTGGGATTGGAGAAACGAATTTGTGAATATTTTGTAGTATGGTATCTTGTCTGAGGACAAGAAGAAGTCATAATTGCTTCAACAAAAAGCCGCTTGGTATTGCTTGATTCGTGAAAATTTATATTGAAAGATGTTTGGCGGACCTTTAGCACGATGCCTCGGTCCATCACAAATCGAGTATGTGATGAGAGAAGTACAATGACAATCACGTTGGGGGAAGATCATTGGTAAAGACGTTAATAAGAGCAGAATATTATTGGCCAAAAATGGAAGAAGAAACAGAGAACTTTGTAGCCAGGTGCGATAAATGTCAACGATATGCCAATAACATACACCGCCCAGTAGAGCTGTTGCATTCAATTATTTCAACATGGCCCTTCATGAAATGGGGCATGGACATTGTAGGCCCATTGCCTCAAGCTAAAGGAAAGATACGGTTTCTATTAATTTTAACAAATTATTTTTCAAAATGGGTAAAAGCAGGTGCTTTCAAACAGGTGCGGGAAAAAAAGCCAGGGACTTTATTTGGCGAAACATTATATGTCGATTTGGGGTTCCAAAGGAAATCGTGTTTGGCAATGGCCAGCAGTTCATAGGCACAAAAATCACAGAATTCTTTCAAAATTGACAGATTAAACGGATTACATCCTCACCTTACCACCCTACGGCCAATGGACTAGCTGAATCGACAAATAAAGTTATTATCAATAACTTGAAGAAGAGACTAGAAGAATCAAAAGGCAAATGGCCAAAAGTATTACTGGGGGTGTTATGGGCTTATCAAACGACAACAAAAATAAGTACGGGTGAGACTCCATTTTCACTTATATATGGTGCATAAGCTTTGATTCAGATAGAGATAGGTGAACCAAAGTACAAGATACACATATGCTAATGAGGAAGCAAATAAGGAGGAGATGCGAGTAAATTAAAATTTATTAGAAGAAAGGAGGGAAGCAACATTAATTCGAATGGAAGCTCAAAAACAGATGATTGAACGATATTATAACATGAAAGCTAATTTGATATACTTCAAGATTGGGGACTTCGTCCTCAAAAAGTGTTCCTGTCGACAAAAGCGGCCAATGCAGGAAAATTGAGCCCAAATTGGGAAGTCCCTTACAGGGTTCGAGGCATAGCTGAAAAGGGAGCATACGAGTTCGAAACCATGGATGGAAAGGTACTACCATCAAACTGGAACACAGTTCATTTTAAGAAGTATTACTTCTAGACTAGGAAAGTACCCACGGTCAGGTATCACGCAAGTTCAATTTTATTTTGTTCTTTTGAATTTTACTAACCATTTTAGATGATAGGCAACAAGCTAGCCCGTACCAAATGATGATATTAAACCCGAAAGGCATGTGGAATATTGAATTATTCCTGGTCTAGGTTGCAACCTTTCTGATGAAAAAAAGGTTATACAGTCATCATCTTAATAATTATTTCCGAGTCCCGTTCGTATTTTCCTTTTCAGGGAATGGACCAAAAGGAAGGAGTAATCCAGTGTTCGAGATTTTATACGTCAAAGCTCCAACACTGGGGGGACTATACATATAGAAGGAAGCAACATAACCAAAAAGGCATTGTTCAGTTCAGCCTGAATCAAAAACCTTGAAGAAACCTTGAAATTTTTTCAAAGGAGTGTGAACTGCGAAAAGGATGTAAGATATTCCATATTCCCACGAGTTTTAGGTTAAGGCCAAAAATTTAGTCACGGGATAATAGACTCGATTTTGTATTTAAAAATCTGCTACAATGAAAGCAATTATGAAAGTGTTGTATGAACAGTTATGGAAATGATGTATGAAATTTATTTGAAATTTCAAAACATAAAACTTCCTCAAATTAGTTTTATTTTCATGTCTACTTCATTTTTCATATATTTGCATCAATATGAAGATGAGAAGTCATCTTTATCAGTGTCGTTAACATAAAAGGGCCCTCTTTTATAAAAAGCTGTGTTTATCAAAGTCACGGATTGTTAAGGCACTTTTAAATGTAAGAAAAAGCTTAAATATCAAAAAGGCAAAGAGCATAATATGCGGCAAAAGCAACCGAAATATTTATATATATTAACCTTGAAAAACAAGGGAGATAATTTGTAATCAAACCCCAAAAAGACAGGGGCATCCAAAAATAAACCTTCCAAAAAAGTTGTTAAATTAAGGAAAAAACAGCATAAGGGAGTTCCAAATACATGCTAACAAAAAAGTAAGGGAAAGGAAAAAAGCTAAGGAGAATCATCAACAGGAGCATCATCGATGGGAGAAGAAGGATTAACTTGGGAAGAAGAGGCTTGAACATTAGCTCTGCCAGAAACAAGTCCATCTCCATCGCCCTTGGAACCTTCGTCTTCAGGTGAGGAAAAGCTTTAACGTTGATGAGTTTTATCAATTGCTTCTTTCAACCTAACAATCTCAACATTAAGGTCAAAACCCTCCTGGTTGTCTTCAACTAAAGTCTCGAGGCGAGTGTTCAAAAAAGCCCAGCTCACATCCAATGATAACTTATCCTTGAGAGCCTCATAATCCTTATCCCACTGATCAATCTCAACACTCAACTCTTCTTTTTCTGCTTCCGAGACTTCATAGGCTCTCTTTAAAGGGGCGAGAGAACTTTTCAAGAACTGAATTTTATCTGTAGAGTTGCGGAGATCTTCCTGAGCTTGGGTAAGTGTCTGAACCAATTCTCCCGTGTAAACCTCTTTTTTATTGAGGAGTTCTTTCAAACCCCTTATCTTTTCAGTAGCCTTGGAAAGTTGTTCAGCAAAAGAGGATTCCAGTATGTCCTTGTCCTTCCCGACCTGGCTGGAAGAAGCTTTTTCAACCGCTAACTCGGCGGAAACCATCCTCATTTATTTCTCCAAAGCATTCTTCTCTTCTGCAAGAACTTCCTTTTCCAGTTGAAGACCTTCGAATTATTATTTCCAGTTGTCATCCTTGGTGTGCAATTCAATAACTTGCTGGTCAGTCTGAGAAACTCTTTTCATAAGCTTTGTGCCAATTAAATTAATCTGCAAAAAAGGTAGGGGAGGAAGAGTTATGAATGAGAAGAAAGAAGAAAGGAAGTGTAATTAAAATTATACCTTCAAAGAAGAATGAACAATGTCATTCATTAAGGTCAGTGAGCTTTGTCCTTCTAACTTCTTCTTCTCCGCGGGGCCTAGCAGTGGCTTCAACCACACATCAGCTTGACCGGATTTTCTCAATAAGTTCTCGCCTTCAGGGACCTCAATTACATCCCTTTTCATCTCCCTTCTGTTGCTAGAAGGTTCGGCTTCCACATGAGAAGCAGCCACGGGAGTAACAATCGGAGTAACGTCAGGTAAAGACACATGGGGGTTAATGGTACATGGAACAGGAAGGGAAGCAAGAGGCAATTCTTCAGAAATAGGCCCGAAAGCTTCTTCACCCTCGAAGCCTTGAGCGAACAATCCATCAACAGAACTGGATGGAGGATTAACATCCTCATCAGAAATCACTAAAGGAGCATTTTCTGGCTCATCTATGAGTCTGAAAGGAATTGAACTTGATGGAAGGTCATGAGAGGTAGGAGTTTCATCATTAGAAACCACGCGTCTCCTAACACCCGACTTTCTCCCCAGAGAACCTTCTTCTATATCCTCTTCATCATCAGAGCCACGAGCTTCGTCAGTTTTCCTTTTGGGGGAAGGAACATTCAAAATCCGTACCTGGGCAAGACTCATGGAAATCTTGGTTGATGGAACAGATGCAGGACTAATACTACGAATTGAAAATCCTAATTAAAAAAAGGTGAGGATGCAATTTTTTTCATATAAAGTAAAAGAAGAAGAAGAATTATGAAGGTAAAAAGTACCGTGCATTTTGACTTTCCAACCAAATTTTTAAGAAAGGAATTTCCAACATCTTTTGTCCATAGGAGCAGTAGTTAACATCTTTTCTACCCAAGCACAGAACTTGAGAATCTCATCAAAGACTTCCATGATTGCTAAAAAATGGGTATGTGATTACATAAAATAATTCGAGGCATATAAAAAAAAAGAGAAGAAAAACTTACGTGCAAAGTTCTATTTTTCTGGGAAAGACATGTTTTCTTCACCCACTAATCCACTAGTGGGGGTAGCAATAAAGAGGACGTACCAGCCACAGTCTCGGTCATCCTCGGGGATAACCAACACTCTTTCACTTCTAGCCACGAGAGAAGAAACTTCTTCACGAAACAACTTAGGGGAATAAAGATGAAGCAAGTGCCAAAAAGTAAAAGGGACGAAAATAAAATCTGATAAATAACGAAGGCAAGCAACAACCCTCCACACGATGGGCCTGTCACACCCTGTTTTTTCACCTTTACAACCCTCCTTAAAAGATAAAGAAGATTTTTAATCTCAAAAGGGTTTTCAATTTGAAAGTGACAAAAAATGTTTGTTTAAAAGGGATTTTCTCAGAGTCGCCACTTGGCATATAATCTCGATGTGCCAAGTCACCAATTAAAAGTAATTTTTCCTTAAAAACATATTTGTCTCTAAACCAGTTTGCACCAGAGATTCTAGATAAGGGGTTTATTTGACTCGGGAAGAAGGTGTTAGGCATTCCCCGAGTTCCGTAACTAGTACAGTTGCATACATGATCTAGTTGAGTTGAAAGAATACTCTAATTGAGGTAAAACATACAAAAAAGAAAATAAACACAAAAGAGGTTCGAGATTGTCCCTACCTAATAAAAGAAAAGAAGATAACAAAAATAAATCTAATTATCCTACTATGCCTCCACGATATCGCCTCAGCCTCCTTTTACATTCACTTCGGGGTATTCTCCTGATAAAAATACTTATAGAGTCTACGGGGCATTCCTCTGAATATGAACTAAAGGGAACGACCTCTCACCTCGAATAAAATAAAAGAAAAGACCTAAAGTTTGCCTATCCGAGTGTGGTCGGCCTAGACATGCTACTAGCGATTTAATTAATAAATAAATAAAATAAAAGCAGCAAGATCATTTAAGCTCAATTTCCTTCACATTTTTAAAACCAATTACCATGACCCATTTGTCTCATAACATGATTGTATTCATATCAGATTAAAATCAAACAACTAAAATCCAAAACATTTACCAAAACAAACAAGATGTTGAGCCATAGTAATAAAAAAACAGAGTATCGGACAACTGAATATTAATCTAAGAAACAAAACATCAAAATCATACCATAAAAAGAACACATGAAAGTGACGAGAATAAGAGAATAGAGAAAGAATTGGACCTTAAGTAGCAAAAATCTTTCCCAATGTATTCATAAGAGTCTCTGAATCAAACCTTACACCCAAACGACCAACGGACGAGATGGAAACTCACAAGTAGCAACCAAACTTTAGACCAAAAACTCGACCACGATTGGAAATAAAATGATAGGAACTAAACCCGAACCTCGAACGGCAACCTCACTGCTTTTTCCTTTATTGGATCCTAGCTCCTAAAATATAAAGCACACTGGATTGTAACTTTGTTTTATCAATCAGAGAAGTCTTTCGGGTGGAAATACAGTAGTGTTTAGGTGGTGTCGACGGTGATAATGACGAAAATAAAATGGACAGTGAGTAAGGGGATCAAAAGCTTGCTTTTGCTGCGCCGCTATGAATTTTCTCGCGTCCCTTCTATTTTTCTATTTCGTTGTCTGTTCCTCTCTCACTCTCGTTATGTGTGTGCCTGCCTAGGGTCCTTCTAGATTAGGGGTTTGGTGTTAATTATGTTTTTATATTGTGGATAGATAGGATATGGATCATTGGATGAGGAGATATTGGATGGCCAAGATTAAAAAGCACTGGGTCGGTTAGGGCATATGGGTCAACGAGTATGGTCTAAGAGGAGTGGATCAGGTTAGTTGAATTGAGCTTAAAATAACATGGACATTCTAAAAATGAAATAAAATCTATACTATAAAATAAAAAAACTAATTCTAATTAATAATATTATATTGTGAAACTATTTTTGATATTTTTTCAAGATTATATAAAAATAAAAGTAGAGTAAAATAAAAATCCTAGTAAAATAATATGAATACAAAACATTAATGAAACTATTTATGTGTTTTTTAAAGGATCATACTAAATAAAAATAGGTGAAAATAGTATTACTACATAAAATACTAATTAACCTTAAATAAAAATAGATTTGAAACTATTTTTGTGTTTTTTTGTTTTTTTGATTTTTTAAAATACAAAAACAGACCAAATAAAATAACAATAGAATTAATATCTTAGAATCCTAGAAAAATTAAAATAACTCAAATAAATATATAAAATATGCGAAACTACTAATATAGCTTGAAGGCGTGGCGGGTCAAAAATTACGTGCTTACAGCTGCCCCTCTTTGCTTGGAAACACGAAGTATTTTTGAGTAAAGAAACAAGTAAGCGACGTAATTGATTTCTGACCCGACACTTATTCAGAAGAAAGAAAGATGGATAAAAAATTGTGACCGAGCCCTAGTATCTAAGCTGCCTACATATTCATGGCTATAAAGGAATCAGGCCACGTGTAGTTCAGAAGTAGATGAAGCGATGGAGTATGTGGAGAGGATGAGAGAGTCGAGTGAGGTACCGTTCGAGGTTCCGGTCCGCGGTCTCTGCCATTACATCATAAATTCAAAGCAAATATTACAGTAAAAATAAAAGAAAAATACAAGATCATATCTACTTCTTATCTTGAATCTTCCTTGAATCTCCACTTGATCCTTCAACATGAAATTGAGAATTCATCCTATTCTTCAGGTGGGCATCCTGCTGACTTGAACTTGAACTTGAAGAAAACTGGAAGTTGACCCTGTTCTTTAGGCGGACATCCTGCTGCTTGCACTTGAAATAAACTTGAACTTGGAGTAGACTTGAGCTTGCAAACCTTGTTCTTCAGGCGGCTCGTGCTACTTATGTTTTGAAGTGAAAAAACTGGAGGTTAACCCTATTCTTCAGGAGGGATCCTGTTGCCTCTGACTTGAACTTGAAAACTGAAAGTTGACCCTGTTCTTCAGTCGGGCTCCTGGTGCCTCTCTGACTTGAACTTGAAAACAGAAAGTTGGCCCTATTCTTCAGGCGGGCTCCTGATGCTTCTGAATTGAACTGAAAATTGATAGTTGACCCTGTTCTTCAGGAGGGATCCTCATTCTTGATCTTGAAAGAAACTGAAAGTTGACCCTTTTCTTCAGGCGGGCTCCTGGTGTTTCTGACTTGAACTTGAAAACTGAAGGTTGACCCTGTTCTTTAGGCGGGCTCCTGCTACTTCTTTGACTTGAATCTAAAACCAATTTCTGAAACATTGACCCTCGTTCTCCAGGTGGGTGCCTGCAATCAAAACAAACAAAACAAACAAAATTTTCTGCCCCAATTTGCACTAGGAATATTTGTGAGTTGTTAGCAAAACTGTAAATCACCGATGCTATTGATGAAGGATGCGGTGATGAGACCAAAACTGAAAACTCGACTAGGATGTGCGTCTCCTATGATATTGAGCTTGAGAAAAACTATATACTAAGCTTGACTAAACTAAAAATTGACCCTATTCTCCAGGCGGGACCCTGAACTCAAGGATAACTAATGATTACCAACTTAACGAAATTGAGAACTAACCCTATTCTCCAGGCGGGACCCCTGAACTTAAAGAAAGCTAAAGATTAGTAACTTAAGGAAACTAAAACAAATCCTATTCTCTAGGTGGAACCCATGAACTCCAGAAAAAGTAAAGACTAACAACTTAAAAAAATTAAAAGATGACCCTATTTTCTAGGCGGGACCCCTGAACTTAAGGAAAACTAAGGATTAATAACTTAAGGAAACTAAAACTGACCCCTATTTTCCAGGCGGGACCCCTAAACTTAAGAAAACTAAATATTAATAACTTAAGAAAACTAAAAACTGACCCTATTCTCCAGGCGGGACCCCTGAACTCAAGTAAAACTAAAGATTAACAACTTAAGAAAACTAAAATTGACCATATTCTACAGGCAGGACCCCTGAACTTAAGGAGAACTAAAGATTAACAACTTAAGAAAACTAAAATTGGCCCTATTCTACAGGCGGGACCACTGAACTTAAGGAAAACTAAAGACTCTTCCGACTATGGAGAATACCTAGGAGGTACAGTTCTTCTCAACTAAGAAAATACCTGGGGGTAATGAGATTCTCAAACAGCCTATACTTCAATTAAAACAACCATGTGATTTTTTTTGCTTTTTATTTTCCTTTTTTTAATAAAGAAAAATTGGTTGACTCGTGACAAACTTGTAAGCATTATTGTTTGAATTGGCTTGCCAGGGTTGATTTGCATTGGTTTCAAAGAAGGTCCAAAGTGATTTGCCAATGGGATTCGACCAAGTTTGTTCCCGTCACTTCACTCAAATTCCTAAAATTAATTCATTCTTTTCAGTTGTATTGCCAAACAAATTATTTCCCTTTACTTGGATTGCCGAACTGATCGTCTTTTTCACCTTGGTTGCCAAACTAGTCTTCTCCATTCCTAATTTGGGACCTCTTTGTGGCAAATTTGAAAATTCTTTCTTGCTTGTCTTGAGCAAGTGAAGAAGAACAACAAATGCACAAGTAGAAATCAAAGAGAGTGATATATGATAAAATTTCACTGAGAAAAAGTAGAGCTTATCTAAAAATGAAGAATAAGGCAACGAAATGTGACATGCATTTAGACCAAAAACTTGATTTGTCCATCTTTTCAAACTTATTGACTCGTCAAATCCTTGCTTGAAGAGTTGGTCTACTTTGTTCCTCCAAATGTACCGCAGATGTTGCATGTTTTCATCAAAGATATTTTGTTGTATACATATCTCAACATTTCGACTTCTAGTGCCTCGGAAGGTTTTCACTAACAAGTCTCTCTCATTTTTCTCTTTGCTCTCATTCATTGCTACTTCCAATTCTTAGCTTGGCTAATTTACTACCCCTTCAATCGTTATCGATTTTCACAAAAATCTTGATAAGCTCACAACATGCTTGACTTGGTATTTTCAGGAATCTTTCTGATAAGGACTTTCATTTGGACCGTAATGAAGGCTTTTGAAAAGGGTGAGAAAGAAAGGACTACATGGAGGCTCAAAATTGTAATGACATGGTTACTTTATTTACAACTTTTGGAATCTATTTTAAAAACTTTGCCCCAGTTTCTGAAACAAGAGAATTTGAATTGTTTTCCTTTTTTCTTCTTTTTCTTTTTGTTTTCTTTTTGAGATGGAATTTCTAAAAACCTGCCCCACTCTTGACTTCGTGAAATTATAAAATATTTTATTTGGTGCGACCGAACCGTAAGACTGCCTACGTATCTTGTGGTAACAAGAATCAGGTCTAACGTAGTTCAAAAAGCTACATGGTATGGGGATCTCTCTCCTTTTCTTCTCTTTTTTTCCTTTTTTCCTCTTTTTTTCCTTCTTTTTTTCTTCTCTTTTTTTCTTCTCTTTTTCGTCTACCTTTTCTTCTTTTTCTTGGACACTAAATTAAACAGGAACTATTTTAAACCTTGACAGACATTTGATTCCAAAAGAAGGTTGCCAATGAAAGACAAACATATTAAGGCTCAAAGGGCTAACAAGTGGTATTAGTGTTTGGATAGCAGAAAGACACCCTTTTATCATTTCAACTCTAAAAATGCCAACTCAAGACATGTTTCAAATTGATTTCACCCGGAACATCCTGAAGGATTAATATACATCTCAAAGATAGAACTCAAATTACTTCATATTCCACTTGAGAATTCTCTCTCCTCAATTAAGTCCTAGAGGTGCTTATCATTAACTCAAAAACTTGTTTCTTCCTGAATGTGAAATTCATTGTCATCTTTTTCCTTAGAATTACATTATCTTATAACTCATTGCCTAAAAGCTTGTACTGATGTCCAAACCTTACTACTGGTCAAGATGCATGTCACATTAATTAGGCTAGAAGGTGGTGAACTGTAGTGAATGAGAATGAGAAAATGTAATAACGATGGGGAGTGGGTGAAAGATTCCATTTAAGAGAGAGAAGTGAAAAAAGACACGGGGGTAGAACAAGACAAGTAAAACACGATCCAAAATCCCTGATTGAACCGGTCTATTCGAAAGAATGACCAAATTAAAACCACAAACCAGTCCCTCTAGCACGAGATAAGATTGAGATATGAACCACTCTTGAATCCCTTGGACAAGGTCATAGGGTATTGTTGGCATTTGAGGTCAAGAGGCATTAGTATCCTCCATTTTGAATCAACTCGTTGGACCTTTTGAATTAATCAAGACCTTGAAGTGTTCAAAAAAGGGGAAGTGATGGTTTGTATCAAGTGGTACATGGTCTATGTTATCTTTGGATGTGAAGATGGATTGAATGAAGACGAGTGAGGTCTTGAAAGCACTTGAATTATCATTTCTGGCCAAGATTGCTTTTGGTTAAAAAAAATGGGAATGGTGTTTGTTCAACTCCAAACTTGTCACAAGTCAACCTTTATTTTGAAAAACCTCTTCTTTTTAAAAAATAAAATAATTCGATCGAACCCGATGTAGGTTGCTACGTATCTCACATCCGGTGAGAATCAGACTAAGCGTAGGTTTGGAAGATCGGGAATAGACTAAATAAACCAACTTTCTTTTCTTTCTTTTCTTTTTCTTTTCTTCTTATGCAAAATTAGACTATCAGAATATCTAAAAATAAGATTTCTTTTTGGATTTTGATATTTTTTTTTTGTTGTTGAAAATTTGCGAAGAAAGACTTCTTAAAATGAAAGACAATATTTTTTTTTGTTTTCAAAATATTCGCAAGAAAGACTTCCAAAGAAGAAAGAATCTTTTTTTTTTGAATTTTTAGTTTTTATTTTAATTTTCGAAAGAAAACTTTCAATTTTTTTGAAATTTCTGAATGAAAGACTTCTAAAGAAAGAATTAAAAGAAAATATTTTTGGATTTTTAAAAATTGGGGCCGGACCCGATAAAGGTTGCCTACGTATCCAGTGAGAATCAGACATGCGTAGTTCTGGAAAAGTAATGGACAAAATAAACTAAAAATAAAAAACTTTTTGGATTTTTCATTTATAACTTTTTTTGGTTTTCACATACAAAATAGGAAGTACGATAACAAAAGACTCAATACTACTGCACAAGACTAGAAAGTAAAAGACAACATAAAACAGACTCAAAAAATAAAAAGTCCCCTCAAACAGCTCCGAAGGCAACAATCCTGGTGGGGATAGTCCTGGGGCGTCTGTCATGCTCAAGCTCTGGTAAATGAATCCATACCTGAATGAGAAGGATAAGACTAAATAGAATTAGTGACTCAAGACACTATGCGACGCCACAACACCTCCTATTGGACACATGCGAGACATGATTGGGCTATTTTTGCAAATGGCCTACGTGGCCAAGGGTGGCTTCAAACTCAACAAAAATGACCTCTAAGATATGGAAATATCTCACTAAGGCGTATATGGCTTCAAACTCCCAATAATCATGGCCCTAGAAATTACTTTGCAAAAATGACCCATTTTGCAAAAATGGCCGATAGGGCCAAACGCGGCTAGAGATGCAAATTCAACAAAGACAGGCCTTAAAGTAATATGATACCTAGTTGAGGACTCAAGATTCCAAGACATGGGTCATTGAACCACTTTTCGCAAAAATGACCTCATTTTGCAAAAAACAACCTATGTGGCCCAAGAGTGGCTAGACATGCAAGATTTGGCTACGACACCCGAAGTCAAGAACTTAAGACTTACTAGGAAGACCGGACCCTATGTGGGTTGCATACGTATCCCGCCTCGAAAGACGAGAATCAGGTATGCGTAGTTCGGAAAGATTGGATACGAGAGAGAATTGTTTTTAAAAAAAAAAACTCATTTGGAGAAAATATATTTTTGTCTTTTTTTGAAAAATGATGGGAAAGTGCAAAATCTTTTTGGATTTTTTATTTTCATTTTTTTGGTCTTTTTCTTGGAAGAGTTGTGAAAGAAAATATAACTGGGCCCTACTTGGTTCATTTTTATACTTTACCCTATTTTCTTTCTCATTTACCCTCAACCATCATTGGTCTGCCAAATGACCCATTTACCCTTAAAGAATGCAACATGTAGCATATAGAGATGATTAAATATCTTTTTGGGCCACAAGCCCATTTTGACATAATTTGGATAAGCCTCCTACAAAGGGACACGGTGCGTGGGACCGAGCCCTGCTAGGTCTAAATGACATGATGCAGATAAGAATGACCTAAAGGTTGACCTAAGTTTGGGGTTCACTAGACAAGGCAATTCGGGGGAGCGTATGGTCGATGGTGGGTGCTCAGCTTTCCACCCACTCCATACGTCCGACGCCCCCTCCTAAAATAAGGGTGACTCAACGAAGAGTTTGTGTACGCGACGCGTACTACGAGACTTGTTGCAGAAAGAATTAACCGGATAATGTATATGATGACAGTTATAAAGCAGTAACACATAAAGAAAAAACTATAAACACATAAACAACTAGCAAATAAGAAAATGACATAAACAAAATAAAAATAAAATAAAGCAAATAAAAAGCATAAAAACCTCCACCGAATATTCTAAAACCCCAAAAAGATCAAGTATCAGCTCGAACCTGCAAGTCCCCAGCAGAGTCGCCAAAGCTGTCACACCCTTTTTTTTCACCTTTACAACCCTCCTTAAAAGATAAAAAAGATTTTCAAGATCAAAAGGGTTTTCAATTTGAAAGTGACAAAAATTATTTATTTAAAAGGGATTTTCTCAGAGTTGCCACTTGGCATATAATCTCGGCGTGCCAAGTCACCATTTAAAAGCAATTTTCCCTTAAAAACATATTTGACTCTAAATCAGTTTGCACTAAAGAATCTAGATAAGGGGGTTTATTTGACTCGGGGAGAAGGTTTTAGGCATTCCTCGAGTTCCGTAACTAGTACGGTTGCATACATGAGCTAGTTGGCTTTAAAGAATACTCTAATTGAGGTAAAACATACAAAAACGAAAATAACCACAAAAGAGATTCGAGGTTGTCCCTACCTAATAAAAGAAAAGATTATAACAAAAATAAATCTAATTATCCTACTATGCCTCCATGATATCGCCTCGGCCTCCTTTTACATTCACTTCGGGGCATTCCCCTGATAAAAATACTTACAGAGTCTACGGGGCATTCCCCTGAATATGAACTAAAGGGAACGACCTCTCACCTTAAGTAAAATAAAAAAAAGACCTAAAGTTTATCTATCCGAGTGTGGTCGGCATAGGCATGCTACTAGCGATTTAATTAATAAATAAATAAAATAAAAGCATCAAGATCATTTAAGCTCAATTTTCTTCACATTTTTAAAGCCAACTCCCATGACCCATTTGTCTCATAACAAGATTGTATCCATATTAGATTAAAATCAAACAATTAAAATCTAAAATATTTACTAAAACAAACAAGATGTTGAGCCACAGTAATAAAAAATACAGAGTATCGGACAACTGAATATTAATCTAAGAAACAAACCATCAAAATTATACCACAAAAAAAACACATGAAAGTGACGAGAATAAGAGAATAGAGAAAGAATTGGACCTTAAGCAGCAAAAATCTTTCCCAATATATTCATAAGAGTCTCCGAATCAAACCTTACACCCAAACGACCAATGGACGAGATAGAAACTCAAAAGTAGCAACCAAACTTTAGACAAAAAATTGGACTAGGATCGGAAATGAAATGATAGGAACTAAACCCGAACCTCGAACGACAACCTCGCTGCTTTTTCCTTTCTTGGATCTGAGTTCCTAAAATGTAAAGCACACTGAATTGTAACTTTGTTTTATTAATCAGAGAAGTCTTCCGGGTGGAAATACGGTAGTGTTCAGGTGGTGTCGACGGTGATAATGACGAAAATAAAATGGACAGTGAGGAAGGGGATCGAAAGCTTGCTTCTGCTGCGCTGCTATGGATTTTCTCGCGTCACTTCTGTTTTTCTATTTCATTGTCTGTTCCTCTCTCACTCTCGTTGTGTGTGTGTGCAGCTGCCTAGGGTCCTTCTATATTAGGGGTTTGGTGTTATTTTTTTTTATTTTATATTATGGGTAGATAGGATATGGGCCATTGGATGAGGAGATATTGGATGGCCAAGATTAAAAAGTACTGGGTGGGATAGGGCAGATGGGTCAGCGGGTATGGACTAAGAGGAGTGGTTCAGGTTGGTTGAATTGAGCTTAAAATAACATGGACATTCTAAAAATAAAATAAAATCTATACTATAAAATAAAAAACTAATTCTAATTAATAATATTAGATTTGTGAAACTATTTTTGGTATTTGTTCAAGATTATATAAAAATAAAAGTAGAGTAAAATAAAATTCCTAGTAAAATAATATGACTACAAAACATTAATGAAACTATTTTTGTATTTTTTTAAAGGACCATACTAAATATAAATAGGTGAAAATAGTATTACTACATAAAATACTAATTAACCTTAAATAAAAATAGACTTGAAACTATTTTTGTGTTTTTTTATTTTTGATTTTGATTTTTGATTTTTTAAAATACTAAAATAGACCAAATAAAATAACAATAGAAATAATATCTTAGAATCCCAGAAAAATTAAAATAACTCAAATAAATATATAAAATATGCGAAACTACAAATATAACTTGAAGACTTGGCGAGTCAAAAATTACGTGCTTACAGGGCCGGTCTGGCCAAGACACACATTGAAGTAACGATAAAATTCAATGATTAGTCGATCAATAGGAGGCTTAAACCCTAAAGTAAAATGGTAGGTATAATCAAAAGAAAAACCGGCATGGTAAGAGGTGATTCTTTGGTTGGCACCAGGGACTAAAACTGCGAAATCTGGTTTCCAATGACACTCTCGTTGAACTAAAGAAAGAAGACCGGCAATGATTAAACTCGGGTAAAGTTCAGCAGGGTTGAGGGAAGCTATAGAAGAGACTTGATTTCTCATAGTCTCACGACCTGTTGCAAAAGAAAACTCTTGAGGAACAATCTCTGCAACTGTAGGTTCACGCACAGGTTCATTTAGATCCCTATTACTAGAAGAAGATCTAGGGGGTTAGAGGATCCCTAGGTCTAGAAGAAGATGTCATAGCAACACTACTTTGAGTAGAGGAACCACGATTAGATAAAGAACAAAGGCTACGAAGTCTACCACCTCTCCTACTTCTAGTAGGGGCAGTGGAAGGAGCAAGTTCATCAACGATCATAACTTTGCGAGGGTCTGATGTTGACAAACACATGATTGTCAAAGGAAATATATAAGAAAGGGTATAAAAATACGAAGAAGGAGTAAAGTAATGGATACTGAAGAAAGAAGACTACATGAAATAAAAAAGAATGAAGTATATAAGAAGATACAATCGTCGTTAAAATTGGTCATTATGAAGCGTCATAATGAAACCGTCACTTCGTGACTGCCACAGCCGCAGAAAAAAACCTAAAAAGTGCTGAGAAACTACAAACCCAATCATAAGAATCCACGTGGCATGGGCATTAAATAGATGTGACATACGTCGCATCGATTCTGAAGGAGACATGATGATACTCGAGAAATGGCGGCAGGAAATTCCTGCCATAAAAACTTACCACTTCCTGAATAGTCAGTTGAGAATATTCAGAAAGTGGAAAAACTATCTGTATTGGTGGAAAAAAGATATGACACGTGGACCATCAGTAAGCTGACGGGGCATGACGCGTGGAACATCGATATAGCGACAAGTGGCACCCTCAATTAGGTAAATTAAGAATGCAGGAAAGGCAAGGGAGAAACACTCGCGGGGTAACATAGAGAAAAGAACTGGGTCTGACAGTTGTCAAGGAAGAATCAAGAACGAAATTAATGAAGGCTGCAAAGAAGGGAAGATACACGAACCAGAAGTAAATAAGGAAGGGGAATCAGAGCAGTTACATGGAGTCTTTAGTTATGAATGTGCCAGTTACGGTTACATATGGTAATGTGCAATCAATACAATTAACGTCATTAGTGAGCCCAAATTAAGTGTGAGAACCGTTATAATTATATGCTCCTATATAAGGACAGAAATTTTATTTGTAAGGATGGGTTACGATTATTACTGAAATACATACTATTATTCTTTGCTTTACTCTTCAAGTTTTAAGCCTTGATTTTGGGGAGTGATTGTCAATTCACTTCTTATTTTTCTTTGCTAATCATTTTTATTTTTTGATCCATCATTCCTAAAATTGTTGGGAAAGTGAAGTAAATCTTGGTTATTAGTAACTTGTTTTCTAATAAATATTGACTTTGACCGAGAAATCTATTTTTGGTTAAACACTTCTCATTCCTAGACTTATATAACCCGTTGAGCCTCAGTCAAAATAGACATTCTCCTTGCAGTCTTTGCATACGGGTTAATCTTCAACAACACATTTCAGGTTCTTAAGTGGGTTCTTCTTCACTGTCGCCCTCTTATGCCATGTTGCTGTCCGGGATAATTCTACTGTTCGAAAGCCATGTTGTTGTGCAACACGTGCACCACCGTGGTAGCTGGTCAGAACCTGTGTGAAAATCCTATTCTTTTGTTGGTGCTCTAGTAGTACTCACGTATGCATTTATTTGTTGCATTAGGAGGTGATGTCTATGTAGCCAAGATGATCAAATGGACAGGGACATATAGATGCAAGAGCATTCTATGTAGATTTGTACGATCTGCTGGGAAGCGATATTTAGAGGAGAAGTCTATCTTCCATGTGGCCACAAGTTTCACCCTCATTGCATCTAAAGATGGATGTCCTATTCTGTTACATGTCCAGTCTATCGCCGCACTATATAGTATTTTGTAGTCGCTGCAATGTTGTTGTTGTTTACATGCAAATAAATGTTAATTTTAAATATTTTTGTATTAGATTGAGTTTAATAGTTATTGTGATTTAAATGGATTGGGCAATTCGTATGAAATAAAGTATAAGCTTACTGATTTTATTTAGTTTGTTATTGATTTAACTGTTAATAATTGATACTACAATACGTATCAACTATCAAG
This sequence comes from Nicotiana tomentosiformis, assembly GCF_000390325.3. Taxonomy (NCBI): domain Eukaryota; kingdom Viridiplantae; phylum Streptophyta; class Magnoliopsida; order Solanales; family Solanaceae; genus Nicotiana; species Nicotiana tomentosiformis. The sequence goes on from NC_090819.1 coordinate 137,394,547, forward strand.
TGGAATAAAAGAACTGAGCTGAAGTGTTAAAAAGCTGTATGTCTTTCAAAAGAATGAGCTAAAGCTAGTAATCTCTCTCCCCAAATGGCCTTTAAAAAGAATCTATTCCAATTGAAGAAATAAAGTGATTAAAAATAGACTTTCAAATCTTTAGAAATTTGCTCAAGTTTCTAAAAATATGTTGGCTTAGTGCCTTGTCATACTTAACTGGCGTTGCACCATTTATGAAGAAAACTCCAACTCAACTAACTTGAAGAATTATCAAGTGTCATAACCAGCGGGCGAATATGTGATTGAAAAATTTAAAGCGTGCCTTATAGTTGCCTAGCATATAACTTAATTAAAATAATTAAGTTATCGAAATATTTAATTATAAAATGGAACCGATTTTATCGGAGTTGGTTTGATAATTCAATACTTAAAAATTTAGGAGATCCCAAGTAAATCAAATAAAACTAGCTTTGTGTGTGTCTCACGTGTATCTTCTATATATTAGTAAAAACTTTTCGAAAATATTATATATTGTCAAAAGCTATGTATGACATATAAAACAAAATTAAAAAAAAAAAAATTCAAGTTCAAAATGATATATATATATATATATATATATATATATATATATATGAGATTGTGTACTCATCGCAGATTGAGTAGACGCAGTGATGGAGGGAAATCCTGCAGAGGAGACGCAGGATGCAAAAATTTATATGATCTGCTGGGAAGCGATGATTGGAGGAGAACTCGAGCTTCCATGCAACCACAAGTTTCATCCTCATTGCATCTATGGATGGATGTCCAATTCTGCTACATGCACAGTCTGTCAGTGCATTATATAGTGTTGTAGTCGCGACAATGTTGTTGTTTACATGCAAATAAAAATATTAATTTTAAATATTTTTGTACTAGATTGAGTTTAATAGTTCTTGTGATTTCGATGACTTGGGAAATTCATATGAAATAAAGTATAAGTTTACTGATTTGCTTTTTTTAGTTTTTTACAATTGCATGACGCGCTAAAATTCTCTAATTACTTTGTTATTTACAAGGAGTATAGTAAGCTTACTATAAATTGAGAAACAAATTTGTAGCTGCTCCAAAAGATAATAGCCGACAAAATGTATATTTTTGAATATATTCATATATATATATATATATATATATATATATATATATATATATATATATATAATATACATATTTTTTATATAATTTTTGGCTAGCAGATATACCACTTTTATATTTTGCCCCACTAAATTCATATGCAGCGTAGCAATGTTTGAATTTTGAAGTGTTGAAAACCCCCAATCCAAGAGATATGTCATATAAGGCTTTAGTCTGTTTGTTTAGAGCCCGCTATCTATTGGATTGCTATTGGGTTTTCATTGCTAATGGGCCTGGCACATCCACAAGTGGAATGGTTGAAGTAATAATAGTCCTCCGAATATTTTGGTCTTACATTAGTTTCGATATATTTTTGGAATATGAACAAAGAAGCGAAGATAGGCTCATTACATCGAGCTACAACAATTGCACCTATTAAAGCAACTAAAAGGATAGCATGAGTTAGTCACTTTTCAGCCTTGTAATTGAAAAATAGCCACTATCATTGTATTGTAAAAATACATTAGTAAATCAGAGCTAATGAAAATGGAAGCAAGACCTTCACCAAAGACTCTAAGCTTATTTTAGAGCATAACAGATCTTAAAAAAGGTCTCCCTCTTCTTTCGTTTTCAATATAAGCTAACGGTCATTCCTATGGCCCTCATTCTGCTAGCATGAGCTGCATTTTGGTAGGTTTTCTCTTGGCTTCCTGCATTTTGGTTGGTTTCCTAATGCCTTCATTAGGATTAGCAAGACTTGCCCAGATAGTATTGTTATACACCGGGCTAACTTTACTATCCGGATGCCATGTTGTTGCGCAATTCGTGCACCACCGTGGTAGCTGGTCAGAACCTGTGTGAAAATCCTACTCTTTTATTGGGGCTCTGATAGCACTCACGTGTGCATTTATCTATTGCATTAGGAGGTGCTGTCTATGTAGCCGAGATGATCTAGTGGACATGGACATAGAGACGCAGGAGCGTCCTGCGGAGATTTGTACGATCTGCTAGGAAATGATGATTGGAGGAGAAGTCCAGCTTCCATGCGGTCACAAGTTTCACTCTCATTAAATCCATATATGGATGTCCAATTCTTTTACATGCCCAGTCTGTTGCCGCACTATATAGTATTTTGTAGTTGCTGCAATTGTAGTTGTTGTTTACATGCAAATAAATGTTAATTTTAAATATTTTTGTACTAGATTGAGTTTAATAGTTTTTGTGATTTAAATGACTTGAGCAATTCGTATGAAATGAAGTATAAGCCTACTGATTTTTTTAGTTTGTTACTGATTTAACTGTTAATAATTGATAATGTAATACATATCAAGTGGAATAAAAGAAGTCAGCTTGTAACGACCCGACCTGTTATTTTGAGCTCTGGCATGTCGTTTAACGGTATGAGACCTTGAGTAGCTTCACTTTATGTATTATGACTTGCACGTGTAGTCGGATTAGATTTTTTGGAAGATCAAAGTTGGTTTGGAAGAATAATTCTCAATTCGGAAGCTTTAAGTTTGAAGAGTTGACTAGGGTTTGACTTTTGAGTAAACTGTAATAACCCGACCGATCATTTCGAGAGTTATAGCCCCGTTTTCTCTATTTCTGCTTCCTTTCATGCTTTTCATCTATGTTATGATATACCTGGTTAGTTAGTTCGGGTCCAGAGTGGTTTCGGAGTGGATTGAGACACTTAGTCTCTAATTTAGAAGCTTAAGTTAGAAAAGTTAACCGGATGTTGACTTATGTATAAACGATCTCGGAATTGAATTTTGATGATTCCATTAGCTTCGTTAGGTTCTTTTGGACTTAGGAGCGCGTCCGGAATATGATTTTGAGGTCCGTAGTGGAATTAGGCTTGAATTGACGAAAGTTAGAAATTTGGCATTTTTGGTCGGCAGTGGAAAATTTGATATCAGGGTCGGAATGGATTTCCGAAAGTTGAAATAGGTTCGTGGTATCATTTGTGACGTGTGTGTAAAAGTTGAGGTCATTCAGACGTGGTTTGGTAGGTTTCGACGTCGTTTGTGGAATTCAGAAGTTTAGAAGTTCTTAGGCTTGAATCCGAGGGTAATTTAGTGTTTTGATGTTGTTTTGAATGATTCGAAGGCTCGACTATGTTTGTATGTTGATATATGACTTGTTGGTATGGTTGGTTGAGTTCCCGAGGGGCTTGGGGTAATGCCGGGTGGTTAATGAATTTTTTTGAAGTTGGAAAAATGCAGCTGAAGCTGCTGCTACTGGTATTTCCGCACCTGCGGAGGGGGAGCCGCAGGTGCGAGGGCGCAGAAGCGCTTGGAGAAGTCGCAGGTGCGGGCAACGCTAAGGTGGACTGGAACCGCAGGTGCAAGAAAGCTGTCGCATCTGCGAGCCCGCAAGTGCAAGACCTGGGGCGCAGATGCGAAAAGGAAGATTTTGGCTGGCTTCGCAGAAGTGGATGGTGATGCACAAGTGCACTTCCGCAGGCGTGAGATTGGGCCGCAGATGCAGAACCGGGGCTCTTAAGTTTGTTCCGCACCTGCGATGGAAATTCCGCAGGTGCGGCTGCGCAGAAGCGGAAAAAGGGACCGCAGGTGCGGCTTCGCTGGGCAGAATGTATAAATTGAGGACTTCGTGATTTTTAATCATTTCCACCATTTGTAACTCAGACTTTGGAGCTTCTGAGGGGATATTTGAAGGGGATTCAAGGATATTCACTGAGGTAAGTTGCTTGAACTCTATTATCATTAGCTATGATGTTTCCCGTTGATTTTCCACTTAATTAGTAGGATTTTTGAAGAGAAATAAGGGGCTAGGGCTTGAGATTATGGAGAGAGTAATTTGAGGATTTGAAGGACCAAATGATGTCGGATTTTGATGAATTTTGTATGGTTAGACTCGTGAGTGAATGGGCTTTCGGTTTTTTTGACTTTTGACTTTTGTGTCAATTTCAGGTTTTTGAGTCTAATTTAGTAGTTTTCTTGTGAAATTGATTCCTTTAGCATATATTAATGGTATCGTACTTCTTGTGGCTAGATTCGGGATGCTCGGAGGCCGGTTCGAGAGGCAAGGGCATTGCGTAGTAGTGGTTTGCTCGGATTGAGTTAAGTAACGGTTGTAAATCTAGTCCTCATGGTATGAAACCCCAGATTTGTGTGTCATGTGACTAATTGGAGGTGACGCACATGCTAGGTGACGGGCGTGTGGGCGTGCACCATTGGGGGATTGTGACTTGGTCCGTCCCGTAGCAACTGTAAAGTTGAACAACCTGTTGTAGCTATATGCTCTTTATGTGCTTTGGAAGATTTACTGTAAATCATGCTAGATACCATGTCTAGGCCTTATGCCAGTATTGTTTGGACCCTTAGAGGTCGTTTCTTGTTGTCTGCTTACTGTTTTAGTTGATATCCCGTACTCAGTCATGTTCATGCATTCTTACATCATAGCCCAGTCTCTGTTATTCTATTTGTTGCATCATGTTAATGTTGTTTGGGCTTATTTCTTTGATTTCAGAGAGCCCGAGAGACTGGAGAGGTTTATGACTGAGTGAGGCCGAGGGACTATTTGTGAGGTATTGTACCTCAGCATGTGAGTTGTCCGTGCGGATTGTGATATGATATTATTGCACGTGAGTTGTCCGTGCAGCTTATAGAGCTTGGGCTGTCGGAGCCCCTCCGAAGTGAACACCCCTAGTGAGCGGAGGTACCTACTGAGTGCGAGTGCCGAGTGCTGAGCGATTGAGAGGCTGGAGAGGTTGTGAGATTGGAGTAATTGGGAGGACTGAGTGATGTTAGCCCAAGGGGCAGTATATGATTTCATCATCCATGCTCATAGTTGCTTTGAGTCCTTGTTGGAGAACTGTTGAAAGATATTTTCTAATTGATTTACTTGAACTTGATTTAAGCAAGCTGATTTGTCTTAAACTCTGGTTACAAAGCAAGCCGCACTTTACTAAACTTTTGTGATATGAACGGTACTTGCATTTATCTCGTCACTACTTCTCAGCCTTTATTTATTTCTATTACTTACTGAGTTTGTGTACTCAAGTTACTCCCTGCTCCTTGTGTGCAGATCCAGACATTTTTGGTCACGATAGCAGCTGCTGATATTCCTGTAGCTGATCATTGGAGTTTGCAAGGTAGCTGCCTAGTGATCACAACCCTATTTTCTCCTTTTTTTATCTCCCCTTAGTTGTATTTTGGATGTTTCCCAGACTATGTTAGTCTTATTGTTGTCGGACTAGTTTTTAGTAGTTTCTCATGACTCAGTGACACCCCGATGTTTGGGGATTTTCATTCCACATTTTTATTTTTGAGTTCAACCCTTGTTTCTTTTATGAAATTCTGCTATACAAGATGCCCTTTTGGCATATCTATGAATGAATTATTATAGCATTGTGGGAGTCGGCTGGCCTAGTACCATCGATAGGCGCCATCATGACAGGTTTGAGTTTAAGGTCGTGACAAGTTAGTATCAGAGCTCTAGGTTACATAGGTCTCACGAGTCATGAGCAGGTTTAGTAGAGTCTTGCGGATCGGTACAGAGACGTCTGTACTTATCTTCGAGAGGCTGCAGAACCTTTAGGAAAATTCCACATTCTTGAATTCTTGTCGTGCGAATCTTTTGATTCTGGTAACTAAACATATGTTGTTTCATTCTCTCACAGATGGTAAGGACTCGTACTACCGGGCAAGTTGGACAACCACTAGTACCACCAGCCAGGGCCACGAGAGGTCGAGGACACGGTAGAGGCCACGGTAGGGGCAGATGTGCATCTCGCACAACAACTGGGGCAGTACCTGCAGATCCACCAGTTGTCCTAGATAAGGACCAGATTCCAGTTGTTGATGCACCAGCTCAGGCTCCACCTGTGCCTATTATGATTCCAGGCTTTTAGGAGGCCCTAGCTCAAATTCTGACAGCATGTACCAGCCTTGCTCAGGCGGTCTCTATCTCGACGGCCGCAGCCACTTCGCAGGCTGGGGGAGGCACTCAGACTCTCGTCGCTCGCACACTCGAGCAGGTTGTTCAGGGACTCCAGACACCGGAGGCACCACCAGTCCAACCGGTTACAACTGCTCAGGACTTTTTGGTTCCTGCTATGCCTGAAGATGATCAACGTAGGTTGGAGAGGTTTGGGAGACTCCAGCCTCGACCTTTCAGTGGCACAGAGAGAGGGGATGCCCAGGACTTCTTGGACAGGTGTTAGAGGATACTCCGTACAGCTAATATTCTGGATGCTTGTGGGGTCTCATTCACTAGTCTTCAATTTTCTGGGGCTGCACTCAGAGAGGAGCTGCGCAGATATCCAGAATATATTCTTAACGGGTTAACGGATTATCCGTTAAGAAAATTGAATAATCCGCCCCCAAACTGATAAGCCGTTAATAAAAAAATTTCAATCCGTTCCCCGTCCGTTAAACTGTTAACCCGATACCAATAAGCCATTAAGCTTCAGTTTCGATTCGGTTTTGAACACCCCTACATCCGGGTGCCACGAAGATGTACCAGGATTTGAGGCAACACTATTGGTGGAGGCGGATGAAGAAGGATATAGTTGGGTTTGTGGCTCGGTGTCTCAATTGTCAATAGGTTAAGTATGAACATCATAGACAGGGTAGCTTGCTTCAGAGGTTAGAGATCCAGAGTGGAAGTTGGAACAGATCACCATGGACTTCGTAGTTGGGCTCCCACAGACTTCGAGGAAGTTCGATGCTATTTGGGTTATCGTGGATCGACTGACCAAGTCCGCGCACTTTATTCCAGTTGGTACTACTTACTCTTTAGAGCGGTTGGCAAAGATTTACATCTGAGAGATTGTTCACCTGCATGGTGTCCCAGTTTCCATCATTTCAGATAGGGGCACTCAGTTTACATCGCAGTTTTGGAGGGCCGTGCAGCGAGAGTTGGGTACTTAGGTTGAGTTGAGCACAACTTTTCACCCTCTGACGGACGGGCAGTTCGAGCGCACTATTCAGATATTGGAGGACATGTTATGTGCTTGTGTCATTGACTTTAGGGGTTCATGGGATCAGTTTCTACCGCTCGCAGAGTTGGCATATAACAATAGTTATCAGTCAAGCATCAGATGGCTCCGTACGAGGCTTTATATGGGAGAAGGTGCAGATGTCCAGCAGGATGGTTTGAGCCGGGTGAGGCTAGGCTCTTGGGTACAGACTTGGTCCAAGATGCATTAGATAAGGTGAAATTGATTCAGGAGAGGCTTCGCACGACGCAGTCTAGGCAGAAGAGCTACACAGACAGAAAGGTCAGTGACCCATGAAGGGTGTTATGAGGTTTTGGAAGAGGGGAAAGTTGAGCCCCCGGTTTATTGGGCCTTTTGAGGTGCTTTAGAGGATAGGGGAGGTGGATTATAAGCTTGCCTTGCCACCCAGCTTGTCGAGTGTGCATCCATTGTTTCATGTTTCCATGCTTCGGAAGTATGTTGGCAATCCGTACCATGTTTTGGACTTCAGCACGGTTCAGTTGGAGGGTGATATGACTTATGATGTGGAGCCGGTGGTCATTTTGGATCGGTAGATTCGGAAGTTGAGGTCAAAGGATATAGCTTCAGTGAAAGTGCAGTGGAGAGGTCAGCCTGTGGGTGAGGCCACCTGGGAGATCGAGCGTGAGATGCAGATCAGATATCCATGCCTATTCGAGACTCGAGGTATGTTTCTAGACCCGTTCGAGGACGAACGGTTGTTTAAGAGGGGGAGGATGTAACGACCCGACCGGTCGTTTCTAGAGTTATAGCCCCATTTCCCCCATTTCGGCATTCTTTTGTGCTTTTCAGCTATATTATGATATACCGGGTTAGTTGGTTCGGGTCCGGAGTGGTTTCAGAGTGGATTGAGACACTTAGTCTCATATTTAGAAACTTAAGTTAGAAAAGTCAATAGGATGTTTACTTATGTGTAAACGATCTCGGAATTGAATTTTGATGGTTCCATTAGCTTCGTTAGGTAATTTTAGACTTAGGAGCGTGCCTGAAATGTGATTTGGAGGTCCGTAGTGGAATTAAGCTTGAATTAGCGAAAGTTGGAAATTTGGCGTTTCTGGTCGGCAGTGGAAAATTTGATATCGGGGTCAGAATGGATTTCCGGAAGTTGGAGTAGGTTTCGGGTGGTTAACATATTTGTTTGAAGTTGGAAAAATACAGCTGAATCCGCACCTGCGGAGGGGGAGCCATAGGTGTGAGGGCGCAAAAGCGCTTGGAGAAGTCGTAGGTGCGGGCAAGGCTAAGGTGGGCTGGAACTGCAGGTGCGAGGAGGCTGTCGCATCTGCGAGCCCGCAGGTACGAGACCTGGGGCGCAAATGCGGAAAGGATGATTTTGGCTGGCTTCGGAGAAATGAAGAGAGATGTGCAGGTGCGAGATTGGGCCACAGATGTGGAACCTGGGCTCTTAAGTGAGTTCCGCACCTGTGATGGAAATTCCACAGGTGCGGTGTCGCAGAAGAGGAAGAAGGGACCGCAGGTGCGGCTTCGCTGGGCAGAAGGTATAAATTGAGGACATCGTGATTTTTGCTCATTTCCACCATTTTTAACGCAGACTTTTATAGCTTCTAAGGGGATGTTTGAAAGGGATTCAAGGATATTCACTGAGGTAAGTTTCTTGAACTCTATTATCATTAGCTATAGTGTTTTCCCATTGATTTCCCACCTAATTAGTAGGATGTTTGAAGTGAAATAAGGGGTTAGCGCTTGAGATTTTGGAGAGAGTAATTTGAAGATTTGAAGGACCAAATGATGTCGGATTTTGATGAATTTTGTATGGTTAGACTTGTGGGTGAATGGGAATTCGGGTTTTGTGACTTTTGTTTGATTTTGAGACGTGGGCCCGGGGGTTGGATTTGAGTCAATTTCGGATTTTTAAGTCTAATTTAGTAATTTTCTTGTGGAATTAATTCCTTTAGCATATATTAATGGTATTGTACTGCTTGTGGCTAGATTCGGGACGCTCGGAGGCCAGTTCGAGAGTCAAGGGCATTGCGGAGTAGAGGTTTGCTCAGATTGAGGTAAGTAATGGTTGTAAATTTAATCCTCAGGGTATGAAACCCCAGATTTGTGTGTCATGTGACTATTTGGAGGTGACACACATGCTAGGTAATGGGCATGTGGGCGTTCACCATTGGGGGATTGTGACTTGGTCCGTCCCGTAGCAACTGTAAAGTTGAACAACCTGTTGTAGCTATATGTGCTTTATATGCTTTAGAAGATTTACTGTAAATCATGCTAGATACCATGTCTAGGCCTTATGCCAGTATTGTTTGGACCCTTAGAGGTTGTTTCTTGTTGTCCGCTCACTGTTTTAGTTGATATCCCGTACTCAATCATGTTCATGCATTCTTACATTATAGCTCAGTCTCTATTATTCTATTTGTTGCATCATGTTAATGTTGTTTGGGCTGATTTCTTTGATTTCTGAGAGCCCGAGAGACTGGAGAGGTTTATGACAGAGTGAGGCCGAGTGACTGTTTGTGAGGTATTGTAACTCAGCACGTGAGTTGTCCGTGCGGATTCTGATATGATATTATTGCACGTGAGTTGTCCGTGCAGCTTATAGAGCTTGGGCAGTAGGATCCCTTCCATAGTGAACACCCCCAATGAGCACAGGTACCTACTGAGTGCGAGTGCCGAGCGCTGAGTGCTGAGCGATTGTGAGGCTGGAGTGGTTGTGAGATTGGAGTAATTGGGAGGATTGAGTGATGTTAGTCCGAGGGGCAGTATATGATTTCATCATCCATGCTCATAGTTGCTTTGAGTCATTGTTGGAGAACTGTTGAAAGATATTTTCTAATTGATTTACTTGAACTTGATTTAAACAAGTTGATTTGTCTTAAACTCTGGTTACAAAGCATGCCGCACTTTACTAAACTTTTGTGATATGAACGGTATTGTATTTAGGTCGTCACTACTTCTCAACCTTTATTTATTTCTGTTACTTACTGAGTTGGTGTACTCACGTTACTCTCTGCACCTTGTGTGCAGATCTAGACATTTTTGGTCACGGTAGCGGCTACTGATATTCCTGTAGCTAATCTTTGGAGTTATCAAGGTATCTGCCTGGTGATCGCATCCCTGTTTTCTCATTCTTTATCTCCCCTTAGTTTTATTTTGGATTTTCCCCAGACTACGTTAGTCTTATTGTTGTCGAACCAGTTTTTAGTAGTTGCTCATGAGTTAGTGACACCCCGATGTTTGGGGCTTTTCATTCCGTATTTCTATTTTTGAGTTCAACCCTTATTTCCTTTTATGAAATTCTGCTATACAAGACGCCTTTTTGGCAAATCTATGAATGACTTGTTGTAGTATTGTGGGAGTCGGCTGGCCTAGTACCATAGCCGCCATCACGACTGGTTTGAGTTTAGGGTGGTGACATAAACGATGTCGATCGAAGTTTTGAGGGTTCCGTTAGGTCTGAATGATGATTTTGGACTTAGGCGTATGTCTAGATTTGGATTTGGACGGCCGTAGGTTGATTTGATGCTTTTTGGCAAAAGTTGGAAGATTGAAGGTTTAGAAGGTTGATAGGTTTGATCGAGAGTTGAATTTGTTTATACCGGATCCTAATTGTGGTTCCGGGAGTTGGTATAGGTCCTTTGTGTTATTTGGGACTTGCATGCAAAATTTGAGGTCATTCTGGGTTGATTTGGTATGGTTTGACATGAGTTTTAGAAGTTTAGAAGTTCATTAGTTCATTATGCTTGAATTGATGTGCGATTCACGGTTTTGATGTTGTTTCGTGTGATTTGAGGCCTCAAGTAGGTTCATGTTATGTTTTGGGATTGGTTTGTGTGATTGGACGGGGTTCCAGGGGCCTCGGGTGTGTTTAAGATGTGTTTGGGTTGTATCGCGCTCTTATTTGATGTTTCAACGTCGTTTCTTTGGGCATAAAGGGTACAATGTTGAGAAAAAAAATCTTTATTTGTGATTTTATTGAACCATTATATTCGTATTGTAATTACGGAACCATAACAACAAGAATTTCTGAATTTCGAGGTCATATGAGAGAGATATGTCCATTTCCGTGTCGGGAAACATTGCTGGTTTATGGTGCGAACTTTATTCTTCGCGAACGTGAGAGAGGTCCTGCAATTACAAAGAAGGAAATCTGGGTTGACCGGTCAATGCAAAAAAGTACTATTCGCGAACGCGATGGTGTCCCACATAGGCAAAGAACAAAAATTACCCGGGCATTGTTTTAAATGGGGAAACCAAGCATTTTAGTATTTTGAGCATATCTTAAGTGCTAGAGCTCTGTTAGAGATGATGTTTGCAGCGTCATTCTCGTCTCAACAATGGGGTCAATATATTACCTTTATTTTGATGTTTTACCATGATTATTTCCATTGATTATCATTTTTATCCGTGTTTGGATTGTAGAAATTGGGTTTTGAGTCCCAAAGTTCAAAAATGGTAAATCTTTGGTTTGATAGTCAATTCATGGACGAAATTGGATGATTTTATAGATATACACTATATGAGTTATGGGTAATATTTATTTTTGATAATTTTCGGAATCCGTACAAGCAAGCCCGGGGTTGACTTTGTTGACTTTTCGTGCGGTGTTGGGAATTTATTTCTAATTGTTAATTTACGAGTTTTGAGTATGTTTTGATTGGTTTGCATGTTCTTTGGCTAGTTTTGGATTGTTTGGAATTGGTTTGAGATGTTAGAGAGGCGTTGGAGCCGGTTATCGAATTTCGGAGCGAGGTAAGTCTCCTGTCTAACCTTGTGAGGGAAAATTTACCCCATTGGTATTGTATTTGTTATGTGCTATATGTTGTGGGTGCTACGCATGTATACGGTGACGAGTGTCCGTGTCTATTCTAGAATTCATGATTAGGTCCGGGTAGACTTAGACTCACGTCATGTTTTAAATGTAATATTTGTGTTACCATTTCCTGTTTAATTGCTTTAATTCTCTTGTGTGAGACTAGACTTGTTTAAAGATCGGATGTAAAATTTGTGATATATGGTTAGCTATTGGAGAGGCAGTATGGATTACACTTCCTTTAACGGATTTATTCTGTGTTGTACGTAATTGTCCTATAGTTTCCTGAATCTCACACCTCACACATATTCGTGAGTGGGGCCAGCAACCCGTCAAGTCTTTGCTATTTCCTGGGGATCGGGCCAAACGCCTCTGCGGTATATATTGAGATGCATCCATAGATCATGTCGTACGACTTCGGCAGTGTATGTACACGACTATGGATCTAGCCGAATGACCTCGGCATAATTCGTGCGTAAAATCGCTAGGAGTCTGAATACCCATGAGATTACCCTCTTGATTGAACTTGGAATTTTCATGATATTCTCTTTATGACCTGAGATCGGATATTTAGTTGATAGTTCTTATTTTTTGAGATGGCATGTGGCACTTGGGGATTTGAAAACTGATGATATTTTTCTAACGAATTTTGTTATCTAATGTTCCTTATTCTATTGATCCTGTCGTATTTCATGCCTACTTATGATTCCTGCATTTTATTTATTGGACCATTAGTAAGTGTCGACGTCGACCCCTCGTCACTACTTCTCCGAGGTCAGGCTATATACTTACTGCTACGCGTTGATTTACGTACTCATGCTACACTTCTGCACTAAACGTGCATTATCTGACATGTTCATTTAATGGTCATCCTAGCGCGTAGGCGCAACTGCTGAGGGAACTTTATGGTTAACTGCTTTCTATGCTACGCAGTGCATCCCTCAGAGTCACCATCTTATTTATTTACTTTATTTTGTGTCACGACCCAAACCCACTATAGGTCGTGATGGTGCCCAACGTCGCCGTTAGGCAAGTCAACAGTGAACTAACACATTCATTGTTCATTTTATTACTTTTGAAATCATAAATTTTATTAAAGAAGGAGATTTATGCTTTTAAATCCACGGGAACATGCATAAGTAGTAATTTATAAAAGAAATTAAAGGAGATAATAATATATAAGTCCGTAACCAACAACTAGTATATCCCAAAACCCGGTGTCACAAGTGCATGAGCATTTACTAGGGAATACAATAACAATACAACATCTGTCCGGAATGTAAATAAGACAAGATAAAGTATATAGTACGATGAAGACTCTGTGGGCTACGATGCATAGCCTGGAATGTAGCTCACCATAAAGTCTCCTCAGCAGCTGCGCCTACGCACCAGGATGACCACCAGATGAACTTGTCAGATCCTGCACATTTAGTGTAGAAGTGCAGCATGAGTACATAAATCAACACGTACCCAGTAAGTATCTAGCATAACCCCGGAGAAGTAGTGACGATGGGTCGACATCAACACTTACTAGAGGTCCAATAAAGTAGTATACTAAATCCTAAATAGATATGAAGTACAACAGTAATAATAGGGTAAAACTATAATTTACATAATCTTTCAAAATTTCTTTTATGGATATGAACTTCTCAATCTCGTATTCTATCTCAACAACTCATATATATAAAGTGCCAGTAACAAACGGATAAGGAATACCATGATAAATGCTAGGCATCAATGGAAGGAAAATCTCATGAATATTCGGACTGCTAGCGATATAACGCACGATTATGCTGAGGTTGTACGGCCTGATCCCGAATAATGTGTACACTATCGAGGGCCGAAGGACACAAACCATAGATTCATCGATTATACTGCCGAGGCGTTCGGCCCTCTCCACAAGAAAAGGAAGGAAACTTATCGAGTTAAGAGACACGTGCTTACAATACAAATACACGAGTATAAAGTGAATATAATATTTACCGTTTCTCAATTAATTGGCCAATAACTCAAAGTAATAAAACTCGGCCTAATATATGCATGTATTTCTAAATCAATTTTCATTATAAATTCAACTATTTAATAAGAAAATGGAGTTCGAATAATTCAAATATTACATGATAAAGTCCTAAGTTTACCCAGACATAAACATGTTTTAGCTACGTACGGACTCTCGTCAACACGTGCGTACGTAGCTCCCATAATTAATAGCACATAACAATTACATCACCTAGGGGTAGTTTCCCCCTCACAAGGTTAGACAAAAGACTTACCTCGCTTCGAAGTTCCATAACCGGCTCCAATATCTCTCAAACTCTTCAATTCAAAGCCAAACGATCCGAAACTAGTCAAACAATGTGCAAATCAATCAAAATATACTCCAATGCGTATAATTTAATAATTTATAATAATTTCCAACTTCGCTCGACAAGGCAACAAAGTCAACCCTCAAGCCCACATGTCTGGATTCCAAAAATTCTTGAAGATAATCAATACCCATAACGCCAAGAACTCAAATATATAATTTATTCCCAATTCCTTGTCCAATTTTGTGGTCAAAATCCAAAAACACCAAATTTTAGGTTTTCTACTAAAATCCTACAATTTCTTCCCATATCCATGTTTAAATCCATATATAACTCATGTACTTTGCTCACAATGTGTAGAAGCTCCTTACCTCAAGGTAGATGATGAAGTTGGCTCCTCTAAATTGCCCCAAAAATTGCCCAAGCAAAAGAACAATGAGGGAAATGAGCAAAAATCCTGATTGAGCAACATATATTCTACCCAGGCGTCTTTGCACCTGTGGGCACCCTAGCCGGACCTGCAGCTCCGCTTCTGTAGAAAAAAATGTTCACTCTTGCGGAAGTCACTTAGGCTCCGACCAGCCGCACTTGCAACCCAAAGCGCGCACCTGCGAGGCCGCTTCTGTGGCCCTTCCCTCGCTTCGGCGCTTCCACTATTGCGGAACCCATCCACTTCTGCGAAGCTAGCCACACCTATCCAACTCCGCATTTATGGGCTCGCAGATGCGAAAATCCTTCTCGCACCTGCGACCACTGCCCAGCTCACCCAGAACCGTTTCTGCGACCCTTGACCACTTCTGCGGTCTCGCACCTGCAACTAAAACCTCATATGTGCAATCATACCAGACGCTTTAATCTTAAGCAATTCTTTAAGCCAAAACTCGATATGATTCCTATCCGATTCGTACTCAAGGCCCCCGGGACCCCATCTAAGCATTCTATCAAGTTTCAAAACACAATACGGACTTAGTTGAAGCCTCAAATCACGTCAAATAACATCAAAACTATGAATCGACGATCAAGATTATTCATTCAACTTTCAAAAATTGTCGAACGCGTCCGAATTTATAACGACCCAACTTGTCGTTTTAAGAAGTAACACCCCGTTCAGTGACTTAAGGTCTCGAGTAGATCCGAAATATGTATTATGACCCGCGGGTGTGGTCGAGTTTGATTTTCGGAAGATTCGAAATATAATTAAAGGAACAATTCTTAATTAGAAGCTTAATGGAAAAGAGTTGACCACAGAGTTGACTTTTGAGAAAACGACCCCAGAATGGAATTTAGATGATGGCAATAGCTTCGTATGGTGATTTCAGACTTCGGCGTATATTCGGATTTGGAAGCCCGTAGGACAATTCAACGCATTTTGGCAAAACTTGGAAAATAGAAGATTTTGGAAAGTTTGACCGAAAGTTGAATTTTTGATAACGAGGTCGGATTTTGATTCCGAAAATTGGAATAGCTTTTGTCATTTATGACTCGTGTGCAAAATTTGAAGTCATTCCGGATTGATTTGATACATTTCAGCGCAAAATATAGAAGTTGAAAGATTTAAAAACTCATAATTCGATTCGATGCACGATTCATAATTTCGGCATTGTTTGACGTAGTTTGAAGCCTCAACTAAGTTCATATTGTATTTAGGGACATGTTGGTGTATTTGGTTGAGGTGCCGGGGGCCTCGGGCGAATTTCGGATGGTTAATGGAAATATTTTTGGACAATTGGAGCTGCTGGAATTTTGATTACTGGTATTCTCGCTTCTACAAATGCTTTATCGCAGAAGCGACCTTGCAGAAGCGAGGTGCTTCTCATAGAAGTGAGTGAAGGGGAGCTGGAGAGAAGGCCGCAGATGCAGCAACAATTGCGTAAAAGCGCAAGCGCAGGTGCGGCCACTGTGCTCGCAGAAGCGGAGGCAGTGTATGTGCGCATCTTGGCTCGCAGAAGAGGCTCTGCAGATGCAGCGACTAGTCCGCAGGAGCGAAACTGGGCAGAAATATTTAAGGACCAAAAATGGTCATTTCGCCATTTTCGATTGAGATTTTGGAGCTCGGTTTGTGGGCAATTTTGGAGGAGTTCTTCAAGACTTTGACTTGGGTAAGTGTCTATATCCTAAAGTGATTTTATTTTATGAATCTATGGTTATATTCATCATTTAATTCAAGTTTAATGGAGGAAATGAGAATTTTTGTAAAAACTTTCAAAAATGGAAATTCAAGATTTGGAGGACGATTTGTTATTGGAATTCGATGATATTGGTATGGTTGAACTCGTATCGAAATGGGTGTTTGAATTTCATGAAAATTTTGTCGGGTTCCGTGAGGCGAGCCTCGCATTGACTTTTGCTGACGTTTTGGAATAAATTTTTAAGTCGACGTATTATTACCTGGAATTATTTTCGATAAATTTTAATGAAGTTATACAATTAAGTTGGATAGATTTGAGCGGTCCGAAGGTCAATTCAAGTAAGAAAGCGATTTTGGAATATCGGTATAACTTGAAAAAGGTAAGTATCTTGCCTAACCTTGAGTGGGGGAAATTCCCCTTAGACATTGAGTCTTATGTGCAATTTGTGTAATTGAAATCATGTACGCGAGGTGACGAGTACATTCATGGTTTATATTTGTAAATTACATTGGTTAAAATCCTTAGATGCCCTTATGTATTAAATTTGAAATTATTGGCACTTATTAAATCCTTTAATTGTCTTGCCTAAATCCTTGTTTTGTTGGATTTGTTTTTATATGATGATTTAGTGTGATTGCTACCTTGATTTTTATGTGAAATATTATTTTGTTGAGTTGTTCACTCCCGGATATATTTGTTAAGATTTTGTACACATTATGGTCGAGCCATGGGCTCCTTATTGTGGAAAATAATGTATTGCTGAATTTTGAGGCGAGTTGTAATATTTGGGCACTTGATGATGTGCAATCTGTGATAAATTGTAATATTTGAGCACTTGATGTGCAAATCTGTGATATGTTGTAATATTTGAGCACTTAAGGTGCAATTTATGAGATGTGATATTGGCACGTTATATTGTTAGGAAGTTTTGTTCGGGTGTTTACACGAGATTTCTGCCGTGCTATTGTTACTATTGATTTATGCACATGTGGCATGACAAGGCGGGCTCTCTCTCTCTCTCTCTCTCTCTCTCTCATATATATATATATATATATATATATATATATATATATATATATATATATATATATATATATGTGTGTGTGTGTGTGTGGGTTTGCGCATGAGGCGAGACAAGGTGAGAATATTATTATGCACGTGTGGCGAGACAAGGTGGATATTCACTTTATTATTGCACACGTGGCGAGACAAGGTGGGCTATGTCGGGAATTGAATTGTGATGACTTGTGATAGCTTGGGGGCATTGTTGTTGTTGCATATTTACTTTGGGACTACAATGCGGTATCTCGGGAGATCCCCCTGTCTTGCATATTTACTTTTGAGACTACGAGGCGGTACCTCGGGAGATCCTCTGTTGGGCATTTACTTTTGGGACTACGAGACAGTATCTCGGGAGTGCCCTTTTGTTGACATCTCTTTATGGTTGCACTTGCCTTTGGTTATTTTGTATTTTCGTGATAGGTAAATTCTTGTGATCTGCCGTGATGTATTATTTGAGTTTTACTATGTGTTTGTATTCCTTGTTGTATTGTGTTGGCTTGGGCTTTTTAGTACGATTGTATTATCTGCCGTGATGTATTGTATTATTTGAGTTTTCCTGGTTTTTATCGATTTTTGATGACTGAGTTGTTTTAAATAAAAGAAGTTACTATTATATTTTAATTAATAAGTTTACATCAAAAGCAATAGATTATCTCATGTTTTATTTAAATTGAAATGTCATTTTTTCTTTACTCAAACTATTTCTAAAATAAACTCATTTCTTTGTTGAATTCTTACTTGGCTTAAAAAAATTGTAACCTTACTTTATTGAAAATAAATTAATTGTGCGGATCTTATGTTTTGAAATATTTGGCACGAGAGTTGTTCGTGCGGTTGTGATTAGAGATATGGGCACGAGGTGCCGTGAGATTATTAAAGGGGGTCAAGAATCGTATTTTATGATTATGATACGAGATATTTATTTGGAAGAGTTTTATATTCGAAGGATACTTATTTGAAGAAATATATTTGGAGGGTGTTTATTCGAAAGAATTATGTGTGAAAGATTTATATTTGAAGAACTTGTTTAATTGGTTGTACTTGTATTTCTTATTCGTCCGAGTAATAATTATGGTGTTCTTGCTACCTTACTGTTTATAGCACTAGTGGATTATTGTTGCTATAGCTGCTATTTATTTTTGATTATGTTAGTATGGCACATGTTATTTGACTAGTGAGTGTCTTGACTGTACCTCGTCACTACTCCACTGAGGTTAGTTTTGATACTTACTGGGTACCAAATGTGGTGTACTCATACTATACTTCTGCACATTTTTGTGCAGAGCCAGGAAATGTGGAGTCAGTTGACCGATCGCTAGCAGTACGGATCTTGCTGTGGAGACTCAAGGTAAACCTGTTGCTGCGTTCGCAGGCTTCGGAGTCACATTCCGACATTGAATTCGCACTGTTTTATCTCAATTTCAAAACAGTTGTATTTATAGGCTTTCATTAGAGCTTATGACTTATACTACCGGTTTTGAGAATTGTAAATTTTATAGATATTTCCATTTCAAAAATTGTTAGATGTTATTTAATTATTGTTGTTGTTCAGTAAATGTTAGGCTTACCTAGTCCCTATGACTAGCTGCCATCACGATACCCAACGGAGGGAAAATATGGCCTTGACAAGTTGGTATCAGAGCTCTAGGTTCATAGGTGCTACGAGTCATAAGCGAGTTTAGTAGAGTCTTGCGGATAGGTACGGAGACGTCTGTACTTATCTTCGAGGGGCTATAGAACTGTTAGGAAATTTCCACTTCTTTCTTTCATGTCGTGCGGAATTTGTTGAATTTGAAATTTGAGCCTTTATATCTCTATTCTCTCACTGATGGTGAGGACACGTGCTATCGGGTCAGCTGAGCAGGCACCCACATATGTTTCTAGGGCCGGAAAAAGCCGAGGCCGAGGAAGGGCACGTGCCGTAACTAGAGCACCTGTCAGAGCAGCAGTTAAGAAGCCGCCAGCAGCTTCAGTTGGGGGACAGGTACCAAAAGTACCTGTTATTACCCGGCCTTCAGGAGACTTTAACACAGTTCTTGAATATGTTTGGGACATTAACTCAGATGGGATTGATCTCTGTTGCACCAAATACTTCACAGATTGGGGGAGTAACTCAGACTCCTACCGCTCGTACTCCAGAGCAGCAGGTTCATATTGGTCAGGTTCCGAGTATAGTACCAGTACATCCTGTTATTCCGGTTCAACCTGAGGTCAGGCCAGAGGCATCAGAATAAGAACAAAAGAGACTTGAGAGATTTAAGAGATATAGTCCACCTACCTTCAGTGGCAAAACTATCGAGGATGCCCAGGAATTTCTAGAAATATGTCACAGTATTCTCCGCACTATGTGTATTATGGAAGTGAGAGGAGTTTCCTTTACTACATTTCAGCTGTCAGGAGCAGCGTATCAATGGTGGCACGATTATGAAGAAGGTAGACCAGCCGATGCCATACCACCAACTTGGGCTTATATTTTGGAGATGTTTGTTTTTTGAAAGAGTTTGTTCCCAGACTCTCCGGGATGCATGGCACACAGAGTTTGAACGGGTGTGTCAGGGCACCACGACGATGTCAGAATATGCTATTAGGTTTAGTGAGTTAGCCGCCATGCACCTATCTTGGTTCCTACAGTTAGAGAGCGAGTCCGCAGATTCATTGAAGGGCTCGATTATGATTTAAAAATATGTATGGCTCGAGAGTTGCAGGCTGACATTCCATTTCAGCAAGTAGTAGAGACTGCCAGGATGTTAGAACATGTTCGAAGTGAGGAGAAGGATTCTAAGGAGGCCAAAAGGTCTCAAAACTCTAGAGGATTTAGTAAATTCTACTCTGCAGTTATGGCTCATCATGGTGGAGGCTCGTGTAGTCGGTCAGCCTAGTCCGCAATTCAGAGTACTCGTAGTGCTCCCGTTAATATTTTTAGTGCACCACCGGCACAAAATTCTTAAAGTGGATATTTTAGTTATCCGGCACAGACTCAACACGAGCAACCGCGACCTCAGATTGGTTGTTATGAGTGTGGTGATACTAGGCACATCATCAGAGATTGTCCCGTACTTGGGAGAGGCGAATTTCTTCAAAACTCTCAGGCTACAAGCTTTATTCCAGTTAATATTCTATGTGCACAGTCAGTTAGAGGTGCAGGACATGCAGGTAGAGGGCGCCCTAGAGGAAGAGGCCCAGCCCATTGATATATTTACTATGGTGTGGCTGAAGCCACTACACCAGATGGTGTCATTACAGGTACGATCCCGATTTGTTATAAAAGGATATTTTCCTTAATTTGATCCGGTTATGAATATTGAGGAGAGTCCTCATATTATGATCCTCTTATGGGTGAGCTTTGTAATTTTATGACTCATTTATATGTTTATCCCTGTTGGGAGATTTGAAGATGTTAGCCCGTGTCTATTATTTTTATTTTGTACACTACTCAGGGCTATAAGTCCAAAAGTGACTTTATATTACTTACCACAATGGGTTTTGATGTGATTTCGGAAAAATTGATTTCAATTTTAAGAATTATATGCCCTATTAGAATGGGGGTTCATAATGTGTTGTGGAAACTGCTTACCAAATATATTGAAAAGAAGAAAGAAAGGAAATTGAAAATTTCAATTGGCACAATGTGCAAAATACTTGTGATTCGGAGTTGAGGACGAGATCCTCGCATTTTTATATCTGATGTGAAATATTTAAACCTGTCTACAAGCCGCGGTGAAAGTTATATAAGGACGAGGTCCTTGTGGTGAAATTTTTTATGATTTTAAATTCATCCTTTGTGAAATTAAATTTGTACTATAGTATAAATAGGGAGTCATGCCTGTTAGACTTATTTGATAATTCTTTTATATTTTCTATGCATATTTAGCCATATTCGTGATGTAAATATCAAATTTTAGCTTATAAGATGAGTGCCCAGGTGGCGTTAAAGGTGACTTGTTAATACGAGTAAGTAATATTGAGGTATTCATGCCTCGCGTGTTGTCGTCAGTATTATGAAAACTTTGATGTGAGATTTTGGTTAAGATGAGATTAATTGAGGATGCTGAAATTAATTATAAACAACTATTATGACCAGAGTTGTGGTTATGGATATACGTATGATGTGTGCGTAGGAACGATTTGCTTCAACCGGTTGAGACTAATACCGTGTGTTGATGTGAGGAATTTGAAATTTATTGGAGTGTAAGGAATTGACTTTAAAGCTTATAAGTGAATGAAAGAAATAATCTCCACTGAGATGATGTTGTCGGACCCCTATTAAATTTACGGTGACGTAGAATCACCCGTGAGTATGTGTGAAATAATTCCCTCAGTAATTTTAATGTCATCAGAATAATTCTTGGCACGTTCGAGGACGAACGTATGTTTAAGAGGGGGAGAATGCAACGACCCGACTTGTCATTTTAACAAGTAACACCTTGTTCAGTGACTTAAGGTCTCGAGCAGCTCCTAAATATGTATTATGACCCACGGGTGTGGTCGAGTTCGATTTTTGGAAGATTCAGAATATAATTAAAGGAACAATTCTTATTTAGAAGCTTAAATAGAAAAGAGTTGACCAGAGAGTTGACTTTTGAGAAAACAACCCCATAATGAAATTTTGATGATGGAAATAGCTTCGTATGGTGATTTCGGACTTAGGCGTATATTTGGATTTGGATTTGGAACCCCGTAGGACAATTCGACGCATTTTGGCAAAAGTTGGAAAATAGAAGATTTTGGAAAGTTCGACTGAAGGTTGAATTTTTGATAACGCGGTCGAATTTTGATTCCGAAAATTGGAATACCTCCATTTTGTCATTTATGACTCGTGTACAAAAATTGAAGTCATTCCGGATTGATTTAATACTTTTCGACGCAAAATATAGAAGTTGAAAGATTTGAAAACTCATAATTCGATTCGATGCGCGATTCGTAATTTCATTGTCGTTTGACGTAGTTTGAAGCCTCGACTAA
Organism: Nicotiana tomentosiformis; assembly: GCF_000390325.3. Taxonomy (NCBI): domain Eukaryota; kingdom Viridiplantae; phylum Streptophyta; class Magnoliopsida; order Solanales; family Solanaceae; genus Nicotiana; species Nicotiana tomentosiformis. The sequence goes on from NC_090819.1 coordinate 137,416,864, forward strand.
GTTCGTATTGTATTTTGGGATATGTTGGTGTATTTGGTTAACGGATTGATTTTTAGACAATTGGAGCTGCTGGAATTTTGATTACTGGTATTCTCGCTTCTGCGTATGCTTCATCGTAGAAGCAACCTCGCAGAAGCGACCTCGTAGAAGAGAGGTGCTTCTCACAGAAGCGAGTGAAGGGGAGCTGGAGAGAAGGTCGTAGATGCGGCAACAATTGTGTAGAAGCGCAAGCGCAGTTGCGGTCACTGTGCTCGCAGAAGCAGAGGCAGCACATGTGCGTATCTTGGCTTGCAGATGCGGCGACTCGTCCGCAGGTGCGAAACTGGGCAGAAACATTTAAGGACCAAAAATGGTCATTTCGCCATTTTCGATTGAGATTTTGGAGCTAGGATTTTGTGCGATTTTGGAGGAGTTCTTCAAGACTTTGACTTGGGTAAGTGTCTATTTCCTAAAGTGATTATATTTCATGAATCTATGGTTATATTCATCGTTTAATTCGAGTTTAATGGAGGAAATGAGAATTTTTGTAAAAACTTTTCAAAAATAGAAATTCAAGATTTGGAGGACGATTTGTTATTAGAATTCGATGATATTGGTATGGTTGAACCCGTATCGAATGGGTGTTCGGATTTCATGAAAATTTTGCCGGGTTCCGTGAGGCGAGTCCCGCGTTGACTTTTTTAACTTTTTGGAATAAATTTTTAAGTCAACGTATTATTACCTGGAATTATTTCCGATGAATTTTAAAGAAGTTATACAATTAATTTGGATAGATTTGAGCGGTCCGGAGGTCAATTCAAGCAAGAAGGCGATTTTGGAATATCGACATAACTTCAAAAAGGTAAGTATCTTGCCTAACCTTGAGTGGGGGAAATTTCCCTTAGGCATTGAGTCTTATGTGCAATTTGTGTAATTGAAAACCATGTACGCAAGGTGACGAGTATGTACTTTGTTTATATGTGCAAATTACATTGGTTAAAATCCTTAGACGCCCTTATGCATTAAATTAGAAATTCTTGGCACTTATTAAATCCTTTAATTGTCTTGCCTAAATCCTTGTTTTGTTGGATTTGTTTTTATATGATGCTTTAGTGTAATTGGCACCTTGATTTTTATGTGAAATATTATTTTGTAAAGTTGATCACTCCCGGATATATTTATTAAGATTTTGTGCACATTATGGTCGAGCCATGGGCTCCTTATTATGGAAAATAATGTATTATTGAATTTTGTGGCGAGTTAAAATATTTGAGCACTTGATGTGCAATATGTGTGAAATTATAATATTTGAGCACTTGATGTGTAATTCTGTAATATGTTGTAATATTTGAGCACTTGAGGTGCAATTTATGATATGTGATATTGGCAAGCTATTGTTACTATTGCTTTATGCACATGCGGCGTGACAAGGCGGGCTATATATATATATATATATATATATATATATATATATATATATATATATATATATGTGTGTGTGTGTGTGGGGGGGGGGTTGCGCATGTGGCGAGACAAGGTGGGAATATTATTCTGCGCGTGTGGCGAGACAAGGCGGGCATTCACTTTATTATTGCACACGTGGCAAGACAAGGTGGGCTATGTCGGGAATTGAATTGTGATGACTTGTGATAGCCTGGGGGCATTGCTGTTGTTGCATATTTACTTTGGGACTACGAGGCGGTACCTCGGGAGATCCCGTGTTGAGCATTTGCTTTTGGGACTACGAGACGGTATCTCGGAAGTGCCCTTTTGTTGACATCTCTCTATGGTTGCACTTGAATTTGGTTATTTTGTATTTCTGTGATAGGTAAATTCTTGTGATCTGCCGTGATTTATTATTTGGGTTTTACAATGTGTTTGTATTCCTTGTTGTATTGTGTTGGCTTGGGCTTTTTAGTACGAGACTCTGGAGATTTATATTCCTGGTTTTTACTGATTTTTGATGACTGAGGTGTTTTAAATAAAAGAAGTTACTATTATGTTTTGAATTAATAAGTTTACATCCGAAGCAATAGATTATCTGATGTTTTATTTAAATTGAAATGTTATTTTTTCTTTACTCAAACTATTTCTAAAATAAACTCATTTCTTTGTTGAATTCTTACTTGGCTTAAAATAATTGTAACTTTACTTTATTGAAAATAAATTAATCATGCGGATCTTATGTATTGAAATATTTAGCACGAGAGTTGTTCGTGCGGTTGTGATTAGAGATATGGGCACGAGGTGCCGTGAGAATATGAAAGAGGGTCGAGAACCGTATTTTATGATTATGATATGAGATATTTATTTGGAAGAGTTTTATATTCGAAGGATACTTATTTGAAGAAATATATTTTGAGGGTGTTTATTCGAAAGAATTATGTGTGAAAGATTTATATTTGAAGAGCTTGTTTAATTGGTTGTACTTGTGTTTCTTATTCGTTCGAGTAATAATTATGGTGTTGTTGCTGCCTTACTGTTTTTAGCATTAGTGGATTATTGTTGCTATCTCTGCTATTTATTTTTGATTATGTTAGTATGGCACAGGTTATTTGACTAGTGAGTGTCTTGATTGTACCTCGTCACTTCTCCACTGAGATTAGTTTTGATACTTACTGGGTACCGACTGTGGTGTACTCATACTATACTTCTGCACATTTTTGTGCAGAGCCAGGAAATGTGGAGTCAGTTGACCAATCGCTAGCAGTACGGATCTTGCTGTGGAGACTCAAGGTAAACTAGTTGTTGCATTCGCAGGCTTCGTAGTCACCTTCTGAGATTGTATTCGCATTGTTTTATCTCAATTTCAAAACAGTTGTATTTATAGGCTTTCTAGTAACTCAGTAGAGCTTATGACTTATACTACCAGTTTTCTGAATTGTAAATTTTATAGAGATTTCCATTTCAAAAATTGTTAGATGTTATTTAATTATTGTTGTTATTCAGTAAATATTAGGCTTGCCTAGTTCCTAAGACTAGGTGCCATCTCGATACCCAACAGAGGGAAAACTGGGTCGTGACAGAATTATACTTAAACATCCCGGAATGAGGCCAAACTTTGCACACAAGTCATAAATCACAATACGAACCTATTCCAAGGCTCGGAACCTCAAACGGACATCGATAACACCAAAGTCCACTTCAAGTCAAACTTAAGAAATTCTTAAACTTTCAAAATGCCAACTTCCCATAATAAGGGTCGAAATGATCCCAGACTACCCGATACTCAATCCGGACATACGCCCAAGTCCGAAATCATCATACGAACCTATTGAAACATTCAAATCCTGATTCCGAGGTCATTTAATCAAAAGTCAAACCTTAGTAAACCCTTCCAACTTAAAGCTTCCGAATTTAGAATTTTCTTCCAAATCAACTACGGACTTCCTAAAATTCAATTCTGACAACGCGTACAAGTCATAAAACACGATGTGAAGCTACTCACGGCCTCAAACCGCCGAACGACGCGCTAGGGCTCAAAATGACCGGTTGGGTCATTACATTCGCCCCCACTTAAACATACGTTCGTCCTCGAATATTTCAAGAACCGCTCCGGAGTTGTCCAAAATCACTGTTTAACACTTCATTCACCTACCCGTGCCACCACAACCCATGTGAGCACATTAACTCGAGCCAGACTGAATGTCCTCCCTATAACCTTAGCTAACAAGCTTTATAACCAAATTCCAACATCCGTAATTCTCCACGAGACCCAATTCTATCATACGAACACCACATCAATCACTACACACTATACCAAAACCTGATCATGCACCTAGGTTGAAATCACACCATGCACCACATAAGTCGTCTGCCCATAATTACATCTTCCGACCACAACATCTGAAATTTCACGAATCCATGCCCGCAACATACCTCATAAAACATATAAGCCATGTTCCAACTCTCGCAATACTGCCACGATGAAAGAGATGTGTAAAAACTAATAACCACCTACCAAATCAATAGATCATGGAGTCCTTCCACTTGACAAGAACCATTACCTCATTCTGAACTGAATAACGATATTATCCCTTTATTATACCCTACATAAATCTGATCGCGCTGATCTCAGGTCCAATAACCTCGTCTCACCCAGTACAAGCTGCTCGGGCAATAAACTACCTCAAACACCGTCTAAAATCATATACATAGCCATTATAGTGCAAACAAGCTACAACTCGAATGCGACCCATAGGGAATAACAAACTCTGGCAAAGAACTACCCAGGCCGTGTAATAAATAAAACAGCCAACAGATGCTATAAACCTTTCTCGGAGACGAGAAACAAGACATACAAAGAAAATAAGTATAGGGAACCGTACTCAACATATCATTGTTGCGACGTGCAACCCGATCCAAATATGACACCGTTGCGGCGTGTAACCCGGTCCAAACATGACACTGTTGTAGTGCGCAACCCGATCCACACAACATACCTGTGGCGTCATGCCACCCGAACCAAATAATATACCCGTGGTGGCGTGACACCCGATCCAAATAACATATCTGTGGCGGCGTGCCACCCGATCCAAATAACATAATAATCAATAAGGAAACACCCATCAAGCCATAACGCTTATACTTACGAAATGCCCAAATATCAACCATAGGCACGCCAAATGCATAATACAAGCCTGGAGAGACGGATAGCGTCATATGAAATGAAACTCAAGCGTGACTAAGGTGCAATAAATGACATGCATCTCGAGAGCCATCTTGCTCATACAACACCACAAGCTACACGGGATCACAACACATGTGCAAATAATCAAGCCTTCTCATAACCCACACAACATAATAGAGTATTACATGGAATAGCTGACGACGGAAATAACATCCAACGCCCGAAGACTCCTCCGTAAATAGTGCTATGACGAATGAACACATTTGACCTGACGTAGAGCACACATTCATATTAGACCCACCATCGAACCTCGAGCCAATTCTAATCATACCATACTGGGCCAACAACCTTTCAAGGATCCATAATGTCTCTATTCATGACACACACGAGCAACCATCCAATCTGGAACAAACTCCCACAGTCCACAACCAAAGGAATGAAGCATCTTCCAGGCATAAAATCTCACATTAGCGATAGTACCAAAATCTCTATACTTGGTTTTTCAATCCTTAACAATCAAGTGACTAATATGTCACACTTATAAAAGTTTTGCGTGGAATACGCTCCCACGATCTTCCGCACCAGGTAGCAAAGTCTGCACCTCCATACCGCCAACTGTACTAATTCTGTAAAGCAAAGCACGAATCCGCAAGTTAATACATAATGCCATATTCCACAGAACACCATTCTCAGGCGACACTAAGATAATGCCCGCTTACTCGAAACATCTGAAATCGTTCCCCGCTCCTCCGAGCTCGTAACATTCTTATCAACACCGAACTACAACCTTGATCCTTCACTTCCAATTCCCATACCGCTCACTGCTCCTATCAAGCCACTACGAGAGAGTACCAGAATATATCATAACCCCTGAACTACTAGTAGAATAAGTACTCCATTTTCTAGAAACCTTTTACTTAACGCATTTCAAAAGAACCATTGCAATAAGTAACTGAATTCCCATAACCGCTGAAAATACAAACCTCAAGTCATGGGCTAAACCGCTATAACTCTTTCGGGATCCATTTACACAACAAGGCCCTAAGAATCAAATAACTCCGAAATCAGGCAAATTATGGTGTCTGTCACGCCCGAACATGCAACCACAAACCACCTGTATAACTTAACATGCTGAAGGAACTGATTATTGCTACAATCATGCTGATTTAAACCATTACTAACCGACCCCACTTCTTCCAATTTACTCTAAACTTGCCTTAGAAACAATAATAGCTCATTTCAAAACATAACGAAACCCAATCAATACTCATCCCGAGTGACCCAAATCACGAGATCACATCGTCTAAATACCCATGAACCATCTCATACCCTCCTTATGCGCACAATAGTATCTACAACTAGTACACCCATTCTAAAAGACCTTCTGCAAATCCAAAACTATTCTCCCATTTCTCTAATATTTCCCCAGAGACCGGATGATAATCGATCTCGTCCAAGTTCACACCTTAATTCAAGGTTATGAAAACGGTCGATGCAATAATAATACCCAACAAGAGTCGGGGTCAAATTCCACAAGGAGCTATATGTATGGGAGTTAGTAGTATATATTGTAGCGCGTGAGTTTGTATATCTAAATTTGCACTTCCACAAAATTGGGTTGTTTTAAAATCTAAATTAAACTACGTTTACAATTTGCGAAATAAAACTAGAAAATTATTTTTGTTGTTTTTCAAATGTTATAAAAAGGCCTAGGGCTATGACCTTCAACTAGGTGTTTGCCTAATGGAATATAAATGTTAAAGCTTGTTTTATCGGTCGGGGTATATTATAGCTATCAACACTCAATTACCCATTCAATGCCTCTCGGTCAGAGAGTGATTTTGCCCAATTTGGATTTCTTAAGTCCAAATGGGTATTGAACAAAATAGTTGATAAAAAGCTCAAGTCGGGTTGTTACTATCTCTAGGTTCAACCCTTTAATTGGGATTTTCAATCTCTCAATTGACCTAATTTCTTGTTAGCCAAGTTTTTCTAGACTAAGACTCTCTTTCTCAAGTAGAGACCAAGCCAAATAGGCATGAACTAATGTTTGCAACCATTAATTCCACAAATAAAAGCAAGAACAAGGCTAAATAATAAACACCCAACCATAAACAAGCATTAAATCAACACCCATTAAGTTTACACACTAGGGTTGGGTCACAACCCTAGTGAAAATCTAGCTACTCGTGCTTGAAATGGCGAAATATAGAATACCTTCATCAAGTTCTTTGCTCGAATTACCCTAGATGTTTTCTTTTCTTAGTCATAAATAATCCACCAATGCATCGATAACCCGAAACCGCACAAGCAGACAACCATGCGATCCAATCGTAGATGGTGGGCTCCCCCACTTAGCTTTAAGCTACAATCACATAAATGTAGAACCCACAAAGATTCCTCCTTCTTAATTTCCATGATCGCGCACCGCCAACCCGCCAAATTTCTCGCAGTCTCTTGTTAAATATTTAATGAATATTACGAATTGTCTGCCACAATCGCATATTCGACCTTCTACCGTAGTAAGTAGAACTCTTCATAGAATTTTCATCAGAACCACACAATTGTTAACCTGCTCACAGCAGATAGCCCACATGTGTAATTCCATACCGACATCTTCCAACGACACTGCACTGGTTACAACTACCACAAAATCAGTAAACCCTCATGAGCCCACGCTCACCCACCAACTGTACAAGTATGTTCATTCCCTATTGATATCAACTGAATGTCCAACAATACATTCCAAACTCGAAGTCACGTCGTATCCCATAATTATAATCAAGTTTTTATGCCTTTCTTCATTCCAAACAAACTTCTTTCCGTCATATTCAACCTCCCTTAGCACAATAGCCACCGTCCCAAATGAAATTTATAAACTTAGTCATCGTCCACCATGATCCCCAAATCGCTCTAAACTTCCTCAAAGTATGTGGCAATTTTGCCACGGAATCCATACGCTACTCTCCCACTCCCACTTTGATAAACCCATCTCTTTTAAGTAACTTTTCTACCTCTGCTTTTCATACTTGTTCTGCTAGCAATTCAACCACCGCGAGACACCTCCCACCATGTCCTTCCTCATCTTTCGCTGCCTAATTACTGCCTCAAATAAAAAACCATCTCTGTAGTACCCGAACTAATAAATTGCTACCAACTCTAAGCCTCCTCGAATATCATCTTTCTCGAGACATCAACATTAGAAATATCGATTAAATTCTGAAACCTCTACACGCCGCCATCTTTGACAACCGCTTCTCAGGCATAATTTCACAATACCCTGCCCCGAAGGCAAATCAAAGAAGATCATAACACCGACGATCCTTAAATGTATTCAAACAAGAATGACGACACCCCATCACAAATGAGAATTCCACCACGTTCAAAAATATCAAGTCTCGATACTCCATCAAGCAAACCCTGAACACCCATTGTCCGATTGCCTTTCCTCCGCTGGAATTAAGTGACAAACCTCTAAACCATAAACCGCGTAGTCCTCCTTTCGAGTCATTCATTTCCGCGACAAATAAATAAGCACCTTACCATTTATGCTAGCACTGCGTGATAACCACTCATAAACATCAAAATGCACCGTGCATGGCCGCGAACCCGTAGGCGATACTAACATTGCGCTGAAATGACAAAACATCCCTCCATGAGGCGACGACTATAGCCCAATCAAATACATAGAAAGAAACATCCTGCACCACATCTGCAGTACCATTGCAACTCCTAGATGCCCAATTGACATGAGCGCTCAACATCATATAAGAATGAGTAGGAAGGAAATGAAGGCATAAGCTTCAATGGAAATCAAATCGCATGATAAGGAATCAAGAAGGGAAGTGCTCCTAACAACCATGTAGCCTCTCAAAGATAAGTACAGACGTCTCCGTACCGATCCGCAAGATTCTACCAGACTTGCTCATGACTCATGAGACCTAAGTGAACCTAATGCTCTGATATCAAGCTGTGACGACCCAAAACCCACTATAGGCCGTGATAGCACCCAACGTCGTCGTTAGGCAAGCCAACAGTGAACTATCACATTCATTGTTCATTTTATTACTTTAGAAATCATAAATTGTATTAAGGAAGGAGATTTACGCTTTTAAATCCATGGCAACATGCATAAGTAGTAATTTATAAAAAAAAAATGAACGGTGATAATAATATATAAGTCTGTAACCAACAACTAGCATATCCCAAAACCCGGTGTCACAAGTGCATGAGCATTTACTAGGAAATACAATAACAACACAACATCTGTCTGGAATGTAAATTAGACAAGATAAAGTAAATAGTACGATGAAGACTCTGTGGGCTGGGATGCGTAGCCTGGAATGCAGCTCACCATAAAGTCTCCTCAGTAGTTGCGCCTATGTGCCAGGACGACCACCAGATGAACCTGTCAGATCCTGTACATTTAGTGGAGAAGTGCAACATGAGTACGTAAATCAACGTGTACCTACTAAGTATCTAGCCTAACCCCGGAGAAGTATGATGAGGGGTAGACATCGACACTTACTAGAGGTCCAATAAAGCAGTATGTTAAATCCTAAACAGATATGAAGTACAACAGTAATAATGGGGTAAAACTGTAATTTACATAATCTTTCAAAATTTCTTTTAAGGATATGAACTTCTCAATCTCGTATTCTATCTCAATAGCTCATGTATATATTAAGTGCCAGTAACAAACGGATAAGGAATACAATGATAAATGCTAGGCATCAGTGAAAGGAAAATCTCATGAATATTCGGACTGCTAGCGATATAACGCACGATTATGCCGAGGTCGTACGACCCGATCCAGATTAATGTGTACACTGCTGAGGGTCGAACGACACGAACCATAGATGCATCTATTATACTACCTAGGCGTTCGGCCCGCTCCACAAGAAAAGGAAGGAAACTTATCGAGTTACGAGGCACGTGCTTACAATACAAATACACGAGCATAAAGTAAATATAACCTTTACCGTTTCTCAATTAATTGGCCAACAACTCAAAGTAATAAAACTCGACCTAGTATATGCATGTATTTCTAAATCAATTTCCATTATAAATTTAATTATTTAACTAGCAAATGGAGTTCGAAAAATTTAATTATTACATGATAAAGTCCTAAGTCTACCCGGACATAAACATGCTTTAGCTACGTATGAACTCTCGCCACCTCGTGCGTGCGTAACACCCACAACTAGTAGCACATAACAATGACATTGCCTAGGGGGTAGTTTCCCTCTCACAAGGTTACACAAGAGACTTACCTCGCTCCGAAGTTCCATAATCGGCTCCAATGCATCTCTAACTCTTCAATTCAAAGCCAAACGATCTGAAACTAATCAAACAATGTGCAAATCAATCAAAATATACTCCAATGCATATAATTTAACATTTTATAATAATTCTTAACTCCGCTCGAAAATTCAACAAAATCAACCATCGGGCCCACGTTCTCGGATTCCGAAAATTCTTGAAAATAATCACCATGAACTCAAATATACAATTTATTCATAATTTCTTGTCCAATTTCGTGGTCAAAATCCAAAAACACCAAATTTTAGATTTTCTTCTAAAATCCCACAATTTCTACCCATATCCATATTTAAATCCATATATAACTCATGTACTTAGATCACAATGTGTAGAAGCTCCTTACCTCAAGGTAGATGATGAAGTTGGCTCCTCCAAATTGCACCAAAAATTGTCCAAGCAAAAGAGGAATGAGGGAAATGAGCAAACATCCCGATTGAGCAACATATATTCTGCCCAGGCATCTTCGCACCTGCGGGCACCCTAGCCGCACCTGCAGCTCCGCTTCTGGGAAACAAATGTCCGCTCTTGCGGAAGTTACTTAGGCCCTGACCAGCAGCACCTGTGGCCCAAAGCTCGCATCTGCCAGGCCACTTCTGCAGACCTTTCCTCGCTTATGCGCTTCTGCTACTGCAGAGCCCATCCGCTTCTGCGAAGCCAGTCACACCTATCCAACTCCGCATCTGTGGAGCCTCGTCGCATCTGCGGGCTCGCAGATACGAAAATCCTCCTCGCTCCCGCGACCACTGGCCAAGATCACCCAAAACCTCTTCTACGACCCCTTGACCGCTTCTGCGGTCTCACACCTGCGGCTAAAACCTCGTAGGTGCGATCACACCAAAAGCTTTAAGCTTCAACAATTCTTTAAGTTTAAACTCGATCTGATTCCAATCCGATTCGCACCTAAGGCCCCCGGGACTCCATCCAAACATACCAACAAAATCCAAAACACAATACAGACTTAGTCGAAGTCTCAAATCACGTCAAATAGCATCAAGATTATTCATTCAACATTCAAACTTTCAAACTTTGTCGAATGCGTCTGAATTATACTTAAACATCTCGTAATGACGCCAAACTTTACACACAAGTTACAAAATCACGATACGAACCTATTCCAAGGCTCGGAACCTCAAACGGACATTGATAACACCAAAGTCCACTTCAAGTCAAACTTAAAAAATTCTTAAACTTTCAAAATGCGAACTTTCTATAATAAGTGCCCAAATGATCCCGGACTACCCGATACTCAACTCGGATATACGCCCAAGTCTGAAATCATCATACGAACCTACTGGAACCTTCAAATCCCAATTCTGAGGTCGTTTAATCAAATGTCAAACCTTAGTCAACTCTTCCAACTTAAAGTTTTCGAATTTAGAATTTTCTTTCCAAATAAACTCCGAACTTCCTGAAATTCAATTCTGACAATGCGTACAAGTTATAAAACATGAAGTGAAGTTACTAATGGCCTCAAACTGCCAAACGTCGTGCTAGGGTTCAAAATGACCGGTCGGGTCGTTACATCCTATCTATTTTATATTCCAAACAGATGTTATATTATTATTGCACTTTTTAGCATATGCTCATGCACTTGTGACACCGGGTCTTGGGGATGCTTAAGAATTTGTTTATGGTTTTTCTTAAGTTGACACATTTTTATTTTATGTTTTATTTAAATTGTATGTATCTACGATTTCAATGCATTAATATCCTTATCTAATAAGATTCACGATTTCAAAAATAGTAAAATAAATAATTAAGTTGGTAGTTTATCGTTGGCTTGTCTGACGGTGACGTTGGGTCCCATCATGACCTATTATGGGAATTGGGTCGTGACCACTTGGTATCAGAGCTCTAGGTTCACTTGGGTCTTACGAGTCATGAGAGAGTCTAGTAGAGTTTTGCGTATCGGTACAGAGACATCTGTACTTATCATCGAGAGGATACATGGCTGTTAGGAGAACTTCCCTTCTTTATTCCTCATCGTACGATTTGATTTCATTGAATCTTATGCCTTTATTTCCTTCCTACTCATTCTAATACAATGTTGAGCGCTTGTTATAAATTGAGCATCGAGGAGTTGTAGTGGTACTGCAGATGTGGTGCAGGATATTTCTCCCTGCATATTCGAACAAGCTAATATCGTCGCCTTGTGGAAGGGTGTTTAGTTGTTTTAGCCCACTATTAGTGTTGCCTACGGTTTTGAGGCTATGTATAGTGCATTATGATGTTCATGCGTTATTGTCATGCAATATTGGTGTAAATGGTAGAGTGCTTATTTATGTGTCGCGGCAGTGAATGACTCGAAAGGAGGCTTACTCGATTCATGGTTTAGAGGTTCGGCGTTTAATTCCAGCGGAGGAAAGGCAATCAGACTGTGGGTGTTCAGGCCTTAGTTGACGGAGTAGCAAAACTTGATATTTTCAGGCATGGTAGAATTCTCATTTGTGATGTGGTGTCGTCGTCCTTGTTGGAACACATTAAGGCTCCTCAGTGTTATTGTCTCCTTTGAATTGCCTTCGGGGTAGGGTGTTAAGGGATGGTGCATGAGTTGCTATTATCATAGATGGCAGTGTAAGGCGACTTCAGAGTCGAATTGACATTTCTAATGTTGTTGGCTCGAGAGAGATGATCTTTATGGAGGCTCAGAGTTGGTGGCAGTTTATCCGTTCGGGAGCTACAAGGATGAATTATGATTTGAGGTACTATTTTGGTAGCAAAGGAGGAGGAAGGACATGGGTGAGAGGTGTCTTGCAGTGATTGAATTGTTAGCAGGTCAAGTATGAACAACAGAGGCCTAGTAGTTGCTTAAGGAGATGGTTTAACCTAAGTGGGAGTGGTAGAGTAGTGTATGGATTCTGTGGTGGGATAGCCACATGCCTTGAGAAAGTTTAGAGCGATTTTGGGATCATAGTGGACAATGACTAAGTCTATGAATTTCATTGGGGATGGTGGATACTGTACTGAGGAAGGTTGAATATTACATAAAGGAATTTGCTTGGAACGAAGAGGTGTGTGAAAGCTTGGTTATCATTTTGGGATACAACATGACTTCAAGTTTGGAACGTATAGTTGGGCCTTCAGTTGATGCTAATGGGGAATGAACAGACTTTTACAGCTGGTGCGCGAGCATGGAGGATCCCACCATCTACGATTATGTATTTATGTATTGTAGCTTAAAGCTAAGTGAGGGAGCCCACCTTCTACGATTATGTCATGTGGTTATGTGCCTTGGAAGTATCGAGTTATCAGTATATTGATGAATCAGATATGACTAAGGAAAGAAATATCAAGGGAAATTCAGGCAAAGAACTTGATGAATGCGTGCTACATTTCACCTTATCGATTCATGTGCAGATTTTGGGATGACTCAGAGTGTATGCTTATTATGGGTGTGACGTACAAGGAAAGGAATTCATCCGGTTGCTTCTTTGGGAGTGTTCATATGCTAACAACGCATTAGAATTTGGTTATATATTCGGGAAAAGGTCAAAGTAGGTGACTCTCAATAGTGGTTCTAGTGGGCTCAAGAATTTAGGTGTGGTGTCTAAGGATTTTAGGTTCGTTATGTGGCGGAGGACCGAGATTTTATAGCAGAGTATGAAGAATACTTGAGGAATTTCTATGTTATCATCAGTATGCAGTGTAGTGTTGGAGAAATAGGAGAAACAACCTTGGATTCGTGCAAGGTCTTTTAGAAAAGGGTGTATCAGTTGGAAATACTATTGAGTGCATGAGGAGGGTATGAGATGGATCATGGGTATTGAGATGGTGTGGTCTTGTGATTTGGTTATCTCAGGATGAGTGTTGTTTGAGGTCTGTTATGTGTTTGAGGGGAGCTATTATTATCTTGAAGGTAAGTGAATAGTAAATTGGAAGAAGTTGGGTCAGTTTGCAATGGTTTGGATCAGCATAGTTGTGGAAATGATCTGTTCCTTCGGTGTGTTAAGCTATACAAATGATTCGTGGCTGTACATGCGGGCTTGAGAGCCACCGTAATTTGATTGATTTGGAAGTAATTGATTCTGATGGACTTGTTATGTGTAAATGAATCCCGGAAGAGTTATGGCGATTTAGACCATGACTTGAGGTTTGTATTTTTTATGATTATGGTAATTCGGTTGCGTGTTGCAATTGTTCTTCTGAAATAAGTGGAGTGAAAGGGTTCTAGACGATGAAGTGTTTTGTCTACTGGTGGTTCAGGGGTTATGATGAAATTCGTGTACTCTCACGTAACGGCATGATAAGTACAGTGAACGATATGGAAATTCGATGTTGAGGATCAAAGTTGTGGTTCAGTTTTGATAAGAATGTCACAAGCTCGGAGGAGCGGGGGAGGATTTCAGATGTTCTGAGTATGTTTTCGCTATTTTTGGGTAGCCGAGGGATTGTCTGTTTTGTGGAAGAAGTGTTGGGTATTGAATGCGAATGCTTGACTAGGACTATAGAAATAACATGCTCGATAGCCATTGATATTCAGATTTTACTGCCTGATGCAGAAGGTTGTGGGAGTACATCCCACGGGAAGGTCGTATCAGTGTGACGTGTTAGTTATTTGATTGTTATAGATTGAAATTAGGTTTGGAGATTTTGGTATTGTCACCAATGGGAGAGGTTATGACTGAGAGGCGCTCTATTCCTTTGGTTGTGGACTGTGGGAGTGTGTTCCAGATTGGATGACTGCTCGTATTTATCATGAATAGGGTCATTATGGATCCTTGAAAGGTTATTTGGCCCAGTATGGGATGATCGGTCCGTTGGTAGATCTTAGGTGAATGTATGCTCTAAATCAGGTCGGATGTGTTCATTCAGCATAACATTGCTTATGGAGGAGTCTTCGAGCGTTGGATGTTATTCCTGCCATCAGCTATTCTATGTAATACTCTATTATGCCACGTGGGTTGTGATCCTGTGTATCTTGTGGAGTTATATGAGCAAGATGGCTCTCAAGATGCAGGTCGTTATGGTACCTTAGTTGTGCTTGGCATTTTGTAGCGCACAGAGCTATCTGTCTCCTCAGGGTTGTGTTTATAATCTTAGCATGCTTGTGGTCGATATTCGGGCATTTTGTGGGTATGAGCATTCTCTCTCGGTAGGTATTTACTTATAGAATGTGATGCGTGGATCGGGTGGCACGCCACCATATGTATGATGTTTGGATCGGGTTGCACGCCGCAACGATATCATGTGTAGATCGGGCTGCACGCCGCAACCGTGAGATGTTGAGTACGGTTCCTTATACTTATTTTGTGTGCCTTGTTTCTCATTTTTGAGATAGGTTCATAGCATCTGTTTGGCCATTTTATTTGTTAAGCGGGCTGGGTAGTTCTTTGTTAAAGTTTGTTCTTCCTTATGGGTCATATTCAAGCTATATCTTGTTGGCGCATTGATGGCGTCATATGAGATTTTAGACGATGTTTGAGGAGCATTATTGCCCGGGAAACTTGTACTGGGTGAGATGAGGTTATTAGACCTTAAATCAGTGCGATCGAATTTATGTAAGTTATATTAAAGAGAAAATATCACTATTCAGTTCAGAACAAGGTAATGGTTCTTGTCAAGTGGAGAGACTCCATGATTTATTGATTTGGCAGGTAGTTATGAGGTTTTACGTGTCGTTTTAATTGTTGTAGTATCGCGACGGTCGGATCAGGGCTTATACGTGTTATGAGGCATACTACGGGCATAGAGTTAGTGAATTTGCAGTTTCTACGGTTGGAAGATGATATCACGTGCATACGAATTATGCGATGCATTGTGTGGGTTCAGCATGGGTGCATGGTCATGTTTGGTAGAGTGTGTTGAGATTGATATGGTGCTCGTACATTAGAATCAGGTCTCATAGAGAATTTCAGATGTTAGAATTTGGTTTTAAGGCTTGTGTGCGAAGGTAGCAGGAAGGATCTTTAGTTTGGCTTGAGATAATGTGCTCATATGGGTTGTGGTGGTACGAACAGTTGTACGAGGTGCTAAACAGTGATTTTGGGCAACTATGGAACGGTTCTTGGCACGTTCGAGGACAAGTGTATGTTTAAGTAGGGGAGAATGTAACGACCCGAATGGTCGTTTTGAGCTCTGGCATGTCCTTCAGTGGTTTGAGATCTTGAGTAGCTTCACTTCATGTATTATGACTTGCACGTATAGTCGGATTAGATTTTCGGGAAGATCAGAGTTGGTTTGGAAGAATAATTCTCAATTCGGAAGCTTTAAGTTTGAAGAGCTGATAAGGGTTTGTCTTTTGAGTAAACAACCTCGGCTCGGAGTTTTGATGATTCCATTAGGTCGAAATGATGATTTTGGACTTAGGCGTTAGTCTAGATTTGGATTTGGAGATCCGTAGGTTAATTTGATACTTTTTGACAAAAGTAGGAAGATTGAAGTTTTAGAAGGTTAATAGGTTTGATCGAGAATTAATTTTGTTGATACCGGATTCTGATTATGGTTCTAGGAGTTGGTATAGGTCTGTTATGTCACTTGGGACTTGCATGCAAAATTTGAGGTCATTCCGGATTGATTTGGTATGGTTCGACATGAATTTTAGATGTTTAAAACTTCATTAGTTCATTAGGCTTAAATTGATGTGAGATTCATGATTTTGATGTTGTTTGATATGATTTGATGCCTCAATTAGGTTCGTGTTATGTTTTGGGACTGGTTTGTGTGATTGGACGAGGTCCCGGGGGCCTCGGGAGTATTTTAGATGTGTTTGGGTTGTGTCACACTCTTATTTGATGTTTCAACGTTGTTTCTTTGGGCATAAAGGGTACCAGATTGAGAAAACGACTATTTATTTGTGATTGGATTGAACCATTATATTCACATCGTAATTATGGAACTATAGCAACAAGAATCATCAAATTTTGAGGTCGTATGAGAGAGTTATGTCCATTTTCGTGTCGGGAAAGATTGTTGGTTTATGGTGCGAACTTTGTTCTTTGCGAATGCGAGAGAGGTCCCGCGAACATGAAGAAGGAAATCTGGGTTGACCATTCAACGCGAAAAATTTCTCTTCGCGATCGCGATCGTGTCCCTCAAAGGCGAAGAACAAAAATTACTTGGGCACTATTTTACATGCGGAAAACCGAACATTTTAGTATTTTGAGCATATCTTGAGTTGTAGAGCTCCGTTTGAGGTGCTTTTTACGGTGTCGTTCTTGTCTCAACAAGGGGGTAAATATATGACCTTTATTTGTATGTTTTAACTTGATTATTTCCGTTGGTTATCATTTTTATCCATGTTTAGATTGTAATGGTTTTGAGAGAAATGGTAAATCTTTGGTTTGATAGTCAATTCATGGACAAAAATAGATGATTTTATGGATATACACCATATGAGTTATGTAACACCCCAGAAAAGTTTGAAGTATTTCAGTGTAAAGCCCCGTAATATTAGCAAGTGAATTCAAGGTTTCGTGGTGCCGGAGTAGGCTTACATGTTTGAGGATGGTATAAGATCTTCAAGGCTCGCAAGCTCGCCGTGGTTCGGACTTTTTGGGTTGAACATTGCGCTGGAAAGTAAATGAAAATATTTGGCGGAAAGGCATGTTTATACGGCCCATTATGCGGCCGCATAATCACTCTGCAGAGTGCAGCAGTAAGATTGGCCAACTTGAGGTCACTTTTATACTAAATTCATGCCCATTAGTGGCTGCTTTAACTAATGCTTTGATTTATAAATATATCCAGTGTGATTCGAGTTCTATATATTCATGTGTTGAAATTGTACATTGTCATTTCTGGGGGAGAGTATTGCAAGAGTAAATGGTGTATTGACTGTTTATGATTTTTCATGTGTGTTTCTATTATTGGTTGGTATGCTTCATTCTTTGGGAAGAAACCATTTGTGTTTGAAGTTTTCATTTCAAATGGATTTGAAGTATATGATTTTTAAAATATCCTATATGTTAATAATTGATGGTGATCTTTGAAATTGAAAGAGCTGAAAGTGTGGAATATGAAATATGGCCATCGTGATAGGAATAAAGAATCTTGTGAATGGCCTAATGAGCCAAGGAAATATTATCGTTGTGAATGACTGGAAATACTAATACGAATTCATACAATGTGAAAGATATTGAGGTGAGTACAATTGTATTTATGATATTTTTGTTTGCAAATCAAATCAAAACTATTTTTGGGAGCATCAGTAGCATTACCGAGGAAGGGTGGGTCATAAGGCCCACACCTGAAACTACACGTGATGGTGTAGGGGTGGATTGTGATATTATTCCCCTTAATTGGGTTGAAACTGGAACCTTTGTGGATTGGAAAAGTCAACCCGCACGGCATATGTGGGAAGGCGGCCTAGCTGATCGGGTGGAGATCAGACGCCATATTACGCATATGGTGGTACTACTCTTGGTAACAACTTTCTTTCACATCACATGTCAAACCACATTGTTTGTGGGGAGATGGCCTAGCCGATTGGGCATGATCGGATTCCATGCTAACAAAGACGGTGGTATATCGATGCTAATGATCTCCCAACCAAAATTATATATGAAGTTTGTATTTTGGAAATTATTATGTTTTAACTGGACGTTTGGATATTGTTGATTGTGACTTGTTGTTTCTATGTGTTGCCTTTTCTTATATGGGCATTCTATTTTGAAAGAGGATTTTTAGCTATACATACTAGTGCTATTCGACAGTACTAACGTCCCTTTTGCCGGGGGCACTGCATCTTTAATGGATGCAGGTGGTTCTTCAACAGGCGGCATTGATCAGTGATAGCAATACACCCTTTTCAGCTGATTTGGTGAGCCCCACTTTATTTTGGGGTCATGTATATTTTTCTTCTCATGTACAGTGTTTTGAGGTATAGTCGGGGCCTTGTTGCCGGCATTTTCATATTACTCTTCTATTGTAGTTAGAGGCTCCGTAGACAGGTTGTGGGTTATGGTTGATGTTGGGAATTGAACTAGAAATGTTTGTACTTGGAAATTATGTTTTTCATTAATTCTATAAACTCGTAATGTTTTGGAAGTTATGAATGAAACTACTAATGGGAATGAAAAGGAAGTTGTTAATAAAATCTTTTCAGTGATTGAATAATGGAGTACATCTCCTCTTTATTCATGGATGAGTTTGGGTAGAAGGAGGTCTAATAGGCTTGCTCGGCCGGGTTCTCTCGGTTGAGCACCGGTCGCGCTCCTTGAGTTTGGGGCATGACAAACTTGGTATCAGAGCCTAAGGTTTTAAAGTGTCCTAGGAGGTCTCGGAGCCGTGTCTAGTAGAGTCCTTCTTATCGGTGTGTTGTCGACCACATCTATAATGGGGAGGCTACTTGGACATTTAGGAATTTCACACTTCTTTGATACTCCTGAATCGTGCGATAGAGCTCAATATAGGAAGCTAATTTCCTCAGTATGTCTCATGATATTTTTCAGATGAGTAATCCACGAGTTCAAAACAACGAGGAGGGAATGACCGCTCCATTGAATCTGGGGGAGATTACACAAGAGTTTGTTGGGAGAATGCGTCGAGCCGTGGAGGGGTTGGAAGAACTTGTTGCTAAGGGAAGTGTCCTTATTCCTACCACTGTCACCGCACCATTGGATCGTGTGGTGAGAGAATCTAAGAAACGGAAGAGAGTTGTTGGTGCTAATGAACCAGATTGTGTGATTTGCAAGAAGCGACACTTGGGAACATGTTGGATGACCCTTGAAATATGTTATGGCTGTGGAAAGAGGGGGCACAAGAAGAACAAATGCCCTAGGTTGGGTACACCCATCCAGTTTTGTCCGTCATGCGGGGATGAACATTTGGCGTCGTGTTGTGTGTATGTTCAGCAGCGCGCTAGAGGTGGTATCTTTGGGCAATTCCAAAGGCCCATACAACAATCCGGTGCTGGAATTATTAATCCCGCATTGGAAGCTTGGAGGAAGGATAAGGGGTATGCTGATGATGTATGCAAAAAGGGTAAATATCAGGTCAGTGAGATGAGTCAGTTCTGCGGACCTCATCCCCGTTGTGTGAAGTATGGGAGATGCCATCCAGGAGTGTGTCACTATGGTACAAAAGTATGCTACAAGTGTGGTATGACGGGCCACTTTCAAAGAGATTGCTACTTGTCTTGCCAGAGCATTGGCAAGGGTATGGCACAACCAGCCAGTTCTGTAGCTACTACATCCACAACGCCTCCCCCAGCTAGAGGCACTATAACGCCTGCAGGGCGTGAAATATCTTGGGGTGGTATTCAGAGCTCTGGAGGGCCCAACAGGTTTTATCCTATGAGGAGACGTCAATAGTTTGAGGCTTCTCCAGATGCGGTTACAGGTATATTGACTGTCCGATTTCATGATGTGTATGTTCTTATTGATTCTGGTTCCACTTTGTCATATGTCACCTCTTATGTTACTATGGAAGTTGGGATAGAACCGAAACAACTTTATGAGTCGTTCTCTGTATCTACTCTTAGAACGAGGCACAATATTCGTGAAGCCTCTTTATCACAATTCCTTATATTTACAATCTCTTGAGAAATTGAGTTCTATAATGGGTTCTTGAATTGCGTTATAACCCTAGGTTAATACTTCCCACTGCTTCCCTAAATTCTCAACAAGGGACAATACCTGACGAATTTCATACAGAACCTTTTGATTCAAATGGATAATATCTGCTCATTTGTGCCTATACATGCATCACCGTAATATTTACCTATGCGGTATCATATCCAATGGAAAGTAGCCTAGTGTTGAGATCCTTCTTGAGTCACTGTTTTCCTCTCCGGTATATGTGACTTCTATGGTTGGAACAATTATTCTACTCCTTTATGAATAGTATCATGAATCCTTTTCATTGTCTAGTAACATGAGAGTATATATTAGCACCTATCATGTGCGTACATGCCAATTGAAAGGGGCCACTTATCCGCATAAAGTTTCTGAGCAACTTGAGATTTATCACAAATTCGTCACAGGGAGGTCTTGTTATTTACCCATTTCAGTATGACTTTCATGTCCACCTAGATCATGCCTCAGTGAGTAACTCACCTTATTCCCATTATTGTGGTTGCCCGTGAATTGGCCTGAAATGGCAACTTGTGAGTTGTTATGGCAAAAACATGTTTAGCTCACGACAAAGTGTTCATTCTCTCTAACTAATACATGATTTCATCCAACATTAATATGTCCTAGTTACATGATTCCACTTGTGTTAGATTGAAAGTTGAGCAGCCTTATGATGAGCATATTGAATTGAAAGACAAACTCGTCGTATCTCTAGTCCTCTCACATAGGATCAAATATTGGCAAAGGTTAAGCTGTGGGAATGATAATAATCTCACAAGTGTTCAACTTCTTTTCATCCTCGTAATCTTGTGGCATAGATTCCTTGTGCTAGTTACTATTAAGAGTGTAATGCAACTTTGTGTATCTTGAAACCCATAACATATTCAGGGTGCTAGAATATTCTCATTTCGAGTTAAACTGATTTTCCCTACATTCCAAGAGCCGACTGGTGTCACATAAGTGCTATCTCTCTTTGAGTCCTACTATTGCCAAACAAGGCGCGTATGGAATGAAACAATTGTTGTTGTCCTTTTCCTGGCTCATAGTATTCTAAGAATAACTTACGCTAATGTATTTATCCTCCAGACCATGCCTCCCATATGTCATATGTCGAAAATGACTCATTTATTTAAATCTCCTAATCATGAACCTGATCCCTACATTATCTATGCCTACTAGGCAACTCTATGACTCGTCTGTTGAACCGATGGTGTCACCACAACGAATCTCCATGTCAGCGCTATTGGTAGTGACCTTCATGTCTTTTAGGATATAACCTCCTGAAATGTTGTGCTCAGCACGTTGATGGATTCTTGAATATTTATAGTGAAATCTCGAACCTCGTTGTTACTGTTTGTAGCATATCTATCGAGTATTGTAGATTCAGGCATGTCAAACAAGAAGCATCATCCCGTGATCAAATATATGGGATAGGAAATTTTATGGTCAAAGTCAAGCTAGCACATCTTAGAGAAATTATTGGAGGTTGCCAAAGGTTTACTTTGGGTGTTCGGCGTGGAGATTTAGAGTTGAAGAAAGTGAATGGGTTATTCTCAATATTTTCTGCATGAGGATGCTATGTGAATTGTTAATAAAGGTAAAGTATGTGAAGTCACATTAGGTCTTATGGAATTTTGAAAGAAAATAGGCTAAACTATGAATATGATATTTCCCTATTATTGTTCTTCGTGTACCCTGTGTTTCATGTGTCTATGTCTAATAAGGTGAAGATAAGGGATAATGGGATTGTGAGGAGCAACTATTTGCTATCCTTGTTAGAAAAGTCCGGGAGTTCAGATTGTCTCCGTTAATGTGTTATGGCGAAGTCTGTAAGTTGAGGAGACCACATGGAGGGGCAAAAGTGTTAAGGAAATAAAATGTTCCCACTTGAGTGTATAGTTAAATGATTGTGATTTGAAAGGTACTTCTGTGTGTTATGATTTAAATATGTGCAGCTCATGTTCAGATACCACTCTTGATAGTATAATGCCTGTAATGATGAGATTAGTGACGTTGTTATACATGGTGATGTTTTGTCAAGTTGCGGATGTGTTGTTAGGAATTGTTTTGGTGTTACTCTGGAAGGTGAATAGGCCCACTTACAGGGGAAACTCTGGCGAAATTGTTTTTGGAAATTTAGGGAGTTAGCCAAATTTTGAAACTACTAGTGTGTGTGAACCAACAGTTGAACTACATTGAATGCTAATGACGATTTTTGACCCTCATTCGAGGACGAATGATCCTAAGCGGGTGAGAATGTAGCACCCCGGAAAAATTTGAAGTATTTCAGTGTATATCCCCGTAATATTCGCAAGTGAATTCAAGGTTTCGTGGTGCCGGAGTAGGCTTACATGTTTGAGGATGGTATAAGATCTTCGCGGCTTGCAAGTTCACCGCGGTTCGGACGTTTTGGGTTGAACAATGCACCGGAAAGTAAATGAAAATATTTGGCGAAAAAGCGCATTTATGCGGCCCATTATGCGGCCGCATAATCACTCTACGGACCGCATAATGGCCGCAGAGTGAAGCAGTAAGTTTGGCCAACTTGAGGTCAGTTTTGCGGTCGATTATGCGACTGCATAATCAATATGTGGACCGCATATCGATCTCATAATCCCTCTTGATTTTTTCGGAGGGAGTTCTGTGGTGCATTATGCGACCGTAGAACGAGTATGCGGACCGCATACTGGTCGCATACCTGGGCCGTAAGTTCAGGCCACTGAGGGCCATTTCTGCGGTCACTTTGCAGACCGCATAACCGTTATGCGGTTGCATATACGACCACAAACCTGTGTCGGGGAACCCATTTTCTTAATTTAAAACCCGACCCCCATTCCGTTAAAATACCTCTTAGTTCTATTTTGAGCTCATTTTCAGATGTTTCTAGAGTGAGAGAGAGAGGGTTGAAGAGAGAGGGTTTTAAGTTTCATCAAATTGATCTTCAATCATCACTCAAAGCCTTGGAAATATTCAAGTAGAGCACCAAAATTCTTCACCCTAAAAGGTAAGGCTTCATCACCCCAGCTCTGAATTTCAAACATAGCTATAATGGAGTATTAGTGTGATACTTCATGGGTATGAGGGTGGTTCATCTTGCATGCATGTGATAAAGAGTGTGGGAAAATAAAAAGTGAACTAGAATCATGAACGTTTTCCTATTTTTGGGGTCAATTTGTATATTGCTAAAATAGATTGAGGTATTGTAGAGTCTAAAGAAGTGCGATTGAGGTATGTTGGCTAAACTTTCTCTCTTGGAATTGAATTCCATAATGTTTCTGTAAGTTTCAAAGTGTGGGTTACGTATTAAAAGGTTATGGCTTTGAGTCATGTTTCAATGAAAGATAGAATTGTCTAAAAGCTTTTGTACTAAATTCATGCCCATTAGTGAATTCTTTAACTAATTCTTTGATTTATAAATATATCCAGTGTGATTCGAGTTCTATATATTCATGTGTTAAAATTATACATTGTCATTTCTGGGGGAGAGTATTGTAAGAGTAAATGGTGTATTGACTGTTTATGATTTTTCATGTGTGTTTCTATTGTCGATTGGTATGCTTTATTCTTTGGAAAGAAACCATTTGTGTTTGAAGTTTTAATTTCAAATAGATTTGAAGTATATGATTTTTAAAATATCCTATATGTTGATACTTGATGGTGATATTTGAAATAAAAAGTGGTGAAAGTGTGGAATATGAAATATGACCATCGTGCTAGGAATAAAGAATCTTGTGAATGGCCTAATGAGCTAAGGAAATATTGTCGTTGTGAATGACTGGAAGTACTAATTAGAATTCATACAATGTGAAAGATGTTGAGGTGAGTACAATTGTATTTATGATATTTCTGTTTGCAAATCAAATCAAAACTATTTTTGGGAGCGTCATTAGCAATACCGAGGAAGGGTGGGTCATAAGGCCCACACCTGAAACTACACGTGCCGGTGTAGAGGTGGATTGTGATATTAATCCCCTTAATTGGGGTGAAACTGGAACCTTTTTGGATTGGAAAAGTCAACCTGCACGGCATATGTGGGAAGGCGGCCTAGCTCATCGGGTGAAGATCAGACGCCATATTGCGCATATGGTGGTACTATTCTTGGTAACAACTTTCTTTCGCATCACATGTCAAACCACATTGTTCGTGGGGAGATGGACTAGCCGATTGGGCATGATCGGATTCCATGCTAACAAAGACGGTGGTATATCGGTGCTTATGATCTCCCAACCAAAATTATATATGAAGTTTGTATTTTGGAAATTATTATGTTTTAACTGGACGTTTGGATATTGTTGATTGTGACTTGTTGTTTCTATGTGTTGCCTTTTCTTATATGGGCATTCTATTTTGAAAGAGGATTTTTAGCTATACATACTAGTGCTATTCGACAGTACTAACGTCCCTTTTGCCGGGGGCACTGCATCTTTAATGGATGCAGGTGGTTCTTCAACAGGCGGCATTGATCAGTGATAGCAATACACCATTTTCAGCTGATTTGGTGAGCCCCACTTTATTTCGGGGTCATGTATATTTTTCTTCTCATGTACAGTGTTTTGAGGTATAGTCGGGGCCTTGTTGCCGGCATTTTCATATTACTCTTCTATTGTATTTAGAGGCTCCGTAGAGAGGTTGTGGGTTATGGTTGATGTTGGGAATTGAACTAGAAATGTTGATACTTGGAAATTATATTTTTCATTAATTCTATAAACTCGTAATGTTTTGGAAGTTATGAATGAAACTACAAATGGGAATGAAAAGGAAGCTGTTAATAAAATCTTTTCAGTGATTGAATAATGTAGTACATCTCCTTTTTATTCATGGATGAGTTTGGGTAGAAGGAAGTCTAATAGGCTTGCTCGGCTGGGTTCTCTCGGTTTAGCGCCGGTCGCGGTCCTTGAGTTTGGGGCGTGACAAGTTATGGGTAATATTTAGTTTCGATAATTTTCGGAATCCGGGTAAGAGGGCTCGGGGTTAACTTTGTTGACATTTTGTGCGGAGTTGGAAATTTATTTCTAATTATTAAATTATGAGTTTTGATTATATTTTACTTGGTTTGCACGTTCTTTGGATAGTTTTGGATCGTTTGGAATTGGTTTGAGATGTTAGAGAGATGTTGGAGCCGGTTATCAAATTTCGGAGCGAGGTAAGTCTCATGTCTAACCTTGTGAGGGGGAATTTACCCCATAGGTATTGCATTTGCTATGTGCTACATGTTGTGGGGGCTATGCACGTATGAGGTTACGAGTGTCCGTGCGTATTTTATTATTCATGATTAGGTCCGGGTAGACTTAGACTCACGTCATGTTTTAAATGTAATATTAGCATTATCATTTTCTGTTTAATTGCTTTAGTTTATGCTCTTGTCTAAGACTAGACTTGTTTAAAGATCGGACGTACCAATTGTGATATATGGTTAGCTACTGGAGTGGCAGTATGGATTATACTTCCTTTAACGGATTTCTTCCGTGTTGTACGTAATTGTCCTAAAGTTTTCTGATTCTCACAACTCACACATATTCGTGAGTGGGGCCAGCGACCCGTCAAGTCATCGCTATTTCCTAGGGATCGGGCCAAACGCCTCGACAATATATATTGAGATGCATCCACGATCGAGCCGTACTACCTCGGCAGTGTATGTACACGACTATGGATATGGCCGAACGACTTCGGCATAATTCATGCGTAAAATCGCTAGGAGTCTGAATACCCACGAGATTACCCTCTTGATTGAATTTGGAAATTTCATGATATTCTCTTTATGACCTGAGTTCAGATATTTACTTGATAGTTCTTATTTGTTGAGATGGCATGTTGCACTTGGTGATTCGTAAACCGATGATATTTTGCTAACGAATTTCGTTATCTAATGTTCCTTATTCTATTGATCCTGTCGTATTTCATGCCTGCTTATGATTCCTACATTTTATATATTGGACCACTAGTAAGTGTCGATATCGATCCCTCGTAATTAGTTCTCTGGGATTAGACTAGATACTTAGTGGGTACGCGTTGAATTACGTACTCATGCTACACCTCTGCACTAAACGTGCAGGATCTGACAGGTTCATTTGGTGGTCATCCTAGCGTGTAGGCGCAACTGCTGAGGGGACTTTATGGTTAGCTGCTTTCTATGCTACGCAGAGCAGCCCTCAGAGTCTCCATCTTATTTATTAACTTTATCCTATCTATTTTATATTCCAGACAGAAGTTGTATTATTATTGAACTCTTTAGCAGACTTTCATGCACTTGTGACACTGGGTCTTGGGGATGTTCTAGAATTTGTTTATGGTTTTGCTTAACATTGACACATTTTTACTTTATGTTTTATTTAAATTGTATGTATCTACGATTTTTAATGCATTAATATCCTTATCTAATAAGATTCACGATTTCAAAAATAGTAAAATAAATAATTATGTTGGTAGTTCCTTGCCTGATGGCGATGTTGGGTGTCATCACGACTTATTGTGGAAATTGGGTCGTGACAGAGCTGAAATGTTAAAAAACTTTATGTCTTTCAAAAGAACGAGAAAAAGCTAGTCGTCTCTCACCCCAAATGAACTTTAAAAGGAATCTATTCCAATTGAAGAAATAAACTGATTATAAACAGACTTCCAAATCTTTAGAAATTTGCTCAAGTTGCTAAAAATATGTTGGCTTAGTGCCTAGTCATACTTAACCGACGTTGCACCATTTATGAAAAAAACTCCAACTTAACTAATTTAAAGAATTTATCAACTGTCATAACCACACTACGCTGGTGAATTTGTGATTGAAAAAATTAAAACGCGCCTAATAGTTGCCTAACCTATAAGTTAAATAAAATAATTAAGTTATCGAGTTAATTAATTATAAAAGGGATCTCATTTTATTGTAGTTGGTTTGAGAAATCAATACTTAAAAACTTAGGAGGTCTCAATTAAATCAAATAAAATCAGCTTCGTGTGCGCCTTACGTGCATCTCGTGCGTCGCACGTGCATCATCTATATATTGGTAAGAACGTTTCAAAAATACTATATATTGTCAAAATCTATGTATGACATATAAAACAAATTTAAAAGGAAAAAACTTCGAGTTCAAAATGATGAAATATGATATATATGAGATTGTGTACTCATCGTTGTTTCATCGGAGAGATGCAAGATAATCCAGCAGACGTCGAGATGGAGGGGAATCCTACATATGAGACGTAGGATGCAAAGATTTGTACGATCTGCTGGGAAGCGATGATTGGAGGAGAACTCGAGCTTCCATGCAGCCACAAATTTCATCCTCATTACATCCATGGATGGATGTCCAATTCTGCTACATCCACAGTCTGTCGCCGCACTATATAGTATTTTGTAGTCGCAACAATGTTGTTATTTACATGCACATAAAAATATAAATTTTAAATATTTTTGTACTGGATTGAGTTTAATAGTTCTCATAATTTCGATGACTTAGGTAATTCATATGAAATAAAGTATAAGTTTACTGATTTGTTTTTAGTTTTTTACAACTGCACGACGCGCTAAAATTCTCTAATTACTTTGTTATTTACATGGAGCATAGTAAGCTTACTATAAATTGAGAAATGTAAATTTTTTGCCGCTTCAAAAGATAATAGCCAACAAAATATATATTGTTGAATATATATATATATATATATATATATATATATATATATATATATATATATATACACACACACACATATATTTTTTATATAATTTTTGGCTAACGGATATACCACTTTTATATTTTGCCCCACTAAATTCATATGCAGCGTAGCAATATTTAAACTTTAAAGTGTTGAAAGCCCCAATCCAAGAGATATGTCATATGAGGCTTTAGTGTGTTTGTTTAAAGCCCATTATCTATTGAATTGCTATTGGGTTTTCATTGCTAATGTACCTGGCACATCCACGAGTGGAATGGTCGAAGTAATAGCACGGGTTAGTAACTTTTCAGCCTTGTAGTTGATGAATAGCCACTATCATGGTATTGTAAAAATATATTAGCAAATCAAAGCTAACGAAAATGGAAGCAGGACATTCACCAAAGACTCTAAGCTTATTTTAGAGCATTGTGGTAGAACGAATGTTAGAAAAGGTCTCCCTCTTCTTTCGTTTTCAATATTAGCTAATAGTTATCTAACGGTTATTCCTCTTGCCCTCATTCTGCCAGCACGAGCTGCATTTTGGCTGGTTTCCTCGTGGCTTCCTGCATTTTGGTTGGTTTCCTAATGCCTTCATTAGGGTTAGCAAGACTCGCCCATTTGGTATTGTTATACACGGGGCTTATTCTACTATCCGGATGCTATGTTGCTGCGGAACATGTGCACCACCGTGATAGCTGGTCAGAACATGTGTGGAAATCCTACTCTTTTATTGGGACTCTGGTAGCACTCACATCTGCATTTATTTGTTGCATTACGAGGTGGTGTCTATGTAGCCGAGATGATCCAGTGTACATGGACATAGAGATGCAGGAGCGTCCTGCGGAGATTTGTACGATCTTTGGGAAATGATGATTGAAGGAGAAGTCCATCTTCCATGAAGCCACAAGTTTCACCCTCCGATTCTGCTACATGCCCAATCTGTCGCCGCACTATCTAGTATTTTGTAGTCGCTGCAATATTGTTGTTGTTTACATGCAAATAAATGTTAATTCTAAATATTTTTGTACTTGATTGAGTTTAATAGTTTTTGTGATTTAGATGACTTGGGCAATTCGTATGAAATGAAGTATAAGCTGACTGATTTTGTTTAGTTTGTCACTAATTTAATTGTTGATAATTGATACTGCAATACTTATCATGCGGAATAAAAGAAGTAATCTGAAGTGTTAAAAAACTTCTTGTCTTTCAAAAGAACGAGCTAAAGCTAGCAGTCTCTTTCCCCAAATGGACTTTAAAAGGATTCTATTCCAATTAAAGAAATAAACTAATTATAAATAGACTTTCAAATCTTTAGAAATTTACTCAAGTTGCTAAAAATATGTTGGCTTAGTACCTAGTCAATAGTCATCCTTAACTGGCGTTGCACCATTTATGAAGAAAACTCCAACTTAACTAACTTGAAGAATTTATCAAGTGTCATAAGTACTCTACGCGGGCGAATTCGTTATTGAAAAATTTTAAGCACGCCTAAGAGTTGCCTAGCATATAAGTTAATTAAAATAATTAAGTTATAGAGTTATTTAATTATAAATGGGATCTGATTTTATGGGAGTTGGGTTGAGAAATCAATACTTAAGAACTTAGTAGGTCTCAAGTAAATCAAATGAAACTAGCTTCGTGTGCGCCTCACGTGCATCTCGTGCGTCACACGTGCATCTTCTGTATATTAGTAAAAACTTTTCGAAAATCTTATACATTGTCAAATCTATGTATGACAATCTCCGGATTCCATGTTGATGCACAACACGTGCACCACCATGGTAGCTGGTCAGAGCCTGCGTGGAAATTCTATTTTTTTATTGGGGCTCTGATAGCACTCACGTGTGCATTTATTTGTTGAATTAGCAGGTGGTGTCTATGTAGCAGAGATGATCTAGTGGAAAGGAACATAGAGATGCAGGAGCGTCCTATGGAGATTTGTACGATCTGCTTGAACAAGATGATTGGAGGAGAAGTTGAGCTAACATGCGGCCACAAGGTTCACCCGCATTGCATACATAGATGGATGTCCAGATCTGCTACATGTCCAATCTGTCGCGGCATGATATGAAATAAAGTACTGTATAGGTATACTAATGTTTCTAGTTTGTTACAACTGCACGAATGTAGCTAAATAAGGTAGCTTAATCAAGGTTACATTAACATTTTTATAGCTAGGAGATATGCTTTTTGTGTACCCTTTATTTTTGTGATATAATAGTATGTTGAGCCATTCTCCGGAGAACATTTTGCTAGAGAAAACCGAGCCGTTTCTCAAATGACTATCTGCCAATTAGAAAATTTCATTCTTAACTTCTACTACAAAATCCTTAATGAAAAAACAACAATGACACCACAGAATTCCCTCCTCCATCTTACCAGAAGTAAGTGACAGTGTAAAAACTATATCAAATCCCTCCTCTGTAATATATATAGCCTCTTGGCTTTCTTACTCTTCTTGCTTATATATAAGTTCATCAAGGTGCTCTTCTTTCCACCACTCTTTCATCTTCCTAGACTTCTTGTTATGCATTTTCCCCTACATCTCCTTCTCACACTCTTTGTTGAGAATCTCTGTCTCTTCCTCAAATTTACTCATTGGTGCTGAAATATCCAAATTGGTTTTCTGGCTAACTCTACTATACGAAAGCTATGTTGTTGTAATGACTCAGCCGGTCGTTTTGAGGAAATTAGCCCCGAACCCCTATTTATTGTTCCCTCTAATTTAGTTTTGGGTTTTGTGACTTGCCGAGAGGATTTGTTTTGGTTTCAGAGTGAAATGGGATACATAGTCCCTAAAATAGAGGTTTAAGTCATAGGAATTGACTATAGTTCGAACTGTGTGAAGACGACTCCAAAATGGAGTTTTGACGGTTCTTATAGCTCTGCGGAATAATTTTGGTCTTAGGAGCGTATTCGGATATTGAATTGGAGGTCCGTTGATCATTTTAGTGCTAATTGGCGAAAGTTGGAAAAAGGATGATTTTTGAGAAGTTTGACCAGGAGTGGAATTTTTGTTATCGAGGTCGAATTCTGATTCCGAAAGTTGGAGTAGGTCCATAATGTCAATTATGATTTGTGTGCAAAATTTGAGGTCAATCGGACTTGATTTGATAGGTTTTTGCATCAGACGTAGAAGTTTAAAACTTTGAAGTTCATTAGGTTTGAATCGATCGGTAATTCGTGTTTTAGCCTTGTTTGATATGATTTGAAGGCTCGACTAAGTTTGTGTGACATTTTAGGACTGGTTGGTATATTTAGTTGAGGTTCCGGGGGCCTCGGGTGAGTTTCAGATGGTTAACGGATTATTTTTCGACTTAGAAACATTTCTGGTACTGGGATGGTTCTGGTGTAATCGCACCTGCGCAAGATTGACCACATGTGCAAGCTTGTAGAAGCGAGAAATTGGGCGTAGATGCGGAGCTGGGGGACTTGTCCAGTGGTCACAGATGCGACGTGAAGACCGCAGGAGCGGAGTCGCTTCTGCGGAGGAAAGAGCATAGAAGCGGAAAGGCCTGGGAGGCCTGTTGGTCGCAGAAGCGGACTTGGACTGCAGGAGCGGGTGCGCAGAAGCGCATTTGGGTGTGCAGAAGTGGACGTTCTTGGATTAAGTTTGAATCGCACCTGCGATAGAAATTCCGCAGCTGCAGAGCCGCAAATGCGGCTGTGGGCTTGCAGAAGCGATTTCGCTGGGCAGAAAAGGGGCAATTCCGAGGGTTTCTTTCATTCTTCATTTTTTGGACATTTTGAACTCGGGTTTGATGACTTTTGAGAGCATTTTCAAGGGATTTCTTGAGGTAATTTCCTTATGCTTTTTTTTGATCAATAATCTTATTTCCTCGTTGTTTTCCCACCTAGTTAGTGTGTATTTAAGGTGGAATTTGGGAGTTGAGGCTAGGGATTTGGAGAGTTTGATTTGAGGATTTGAGTGGCGACTTGGTGTCGGATTTTGGTAATTTTGGTATGGGTGAACTCGATATCGAATGGGGTAAGTGACTTGTCTAACTTTGTGTAGGGGAAATCCCCTTAGGATTTGCTAATTTTGAGGAAATATGTTATATGTGAGCACCGTGCACGCGAGGTGACGAGTGCATACACAAGCTGATTATGGAAAAAATTCGGTTCTTGCTGATATGTCATCTTTTAAAATACATAAACTGAGTTGTATTCTTTTAAAATACATTAACTGAGTTGCCTTAGCATATATAGTGATCATGTTTAGTTTACCATCGCATGTCTACGTGCCTTATCTCTTACCTATAATTTGTGCAGGATACTTGGTTGAATTACCTGCTTTCCTTGATTTGAATTAAATCTTTAACTGTAAGATTATTGCTGAAAATTTGTGTTTTCCTTCGATTACCTGCTGCATATTTACTTTGGGTCTATGACACGGTTCCTCGAGAGATCCCCCTGTACTGCATATTTACTTTGGGACTACAAGGCGTTTACTCAGGAGATCCCTTTGTACGACATATTTACTTTGGGACTACTAGGTGTTTAATCAGGAGATCCCTTTGTACTGCATATTTACTTTGGGACTACGAGGCGGTTCCTCGGGAGATCCCCCTGTACTGAATCTTTACATTTGGGACTACGAGGCGGTACCTCAGGAGTGCCCCTGCTGTGTACCTCTATTTATTGTGCTGATATTTTCTGAAACTTCTTATTGTTTAAATTATTAGACATTTCAAAATATTATTATATTTTCTGCCTTACTTTTCTTTTAAACCTGTAGGGCCCTAACCTGAACTCGTCACTACTCTACCGAGGTTAGGCTTGGCATTTACTAGATACCATTGTGGCGTACTCATACTTCACTCTGCACATCCTTTTGTGCGGATCCAGGTTCTTTATCAGACCAGATACCAGTGAGTTAGATCCCACGTGGAGACTTCAAGATATATCTGTGAGCGTCCACAGACCTCAGAGTCCCTATCTATCCTTATTATGTTATTTCCCTAATTCTCCTTAGACTTGATGTATAGAGACACTTAGTATTTCTATTAGAAGCTTGTGACTTGTTTCCACCGGGTTTTGGAAAATTGTAATTATTGAATGGCAGTTTTATATTTATATATCATGAGTTGAGATTGGATTCAGTTCATTATTCATTGATTCTTCAAATTAGTAGGCTTACCTAGTCTTAGAGACTAGGTGCCATCAAGACGACCTACAGAGGGAAAAATGGGGTCGTGGCAAGTTGGTATCAGAGAACTAGGTTCATAGGTGTAATGAGTCACAAACAAGTTTAGTAGAGTCTCGCAGATCGATACGGAGACGTCTGTACTTATCTTCGGGAGGCTATGGAACTGATAGGAAAAGTTTCACTTTCTTTGATTCCTTATCGTGCGAGATTTTGAATTCAGACTCTAAACTTCTGTCTTTCTATTCTCTCACAAATGGTGAGGACACGGATTTGTGAAAACCCGAGAGCGTTTTGACGCTTAATAGTAAAAAAATTAACTATTTGAAGGTTTAAAAATTCATCTTTAAATTTGGTTTGGAGTAGGATTTTGAGTAATTGATGTCTGTTTGAAATTCCAAGTTTGGGAATAGTTCCGTATAGTGATTTAAGACTTGCACACAAAATTTCGTGTCATTCCGAGTAGTTTAAGTATATTTCGGCGCATTGGAAGTAAATTGAAGAGCTTGAAATTCTTAAGTTTGAATCAATTTGGTTTAGGGTATGATTCATAGATTAGATGTTGTTTTACACGTTCTGAGAGTTCGAGCGAGTCCGTTTTATGATTTCAAACCTGTTGGTATGTTTGGGCGGGGCCCCGGCGGTCCCGAGTGTTAACCGATGGGGCTCGGACCAATTTCGGACTTGGGAGAAAAATGCTAAAGCTTTCTGCTTCTGGTACGTTCACACCTACGCTTGGACAGCCGCAGGTGCGACCCTCGCAGATGCGAGCTTCAATCGCAGAAGCGGAAGGGGGAAAGAGAGCGCGCCATCGCAGGTGCGGAACATTGGGCGCACTTACGAACGCGCAGGTGCGACAATTTTTGTGCAGATGCGACCGTAGCCCAGGCGAGTGGAACTCGCCCCTGCGAGGAATTTCCGCAGGTGCGAAAGCACTGCTTGGAAAATTGGTTAAAAATCGGGGCTCAGACATTTTGAGCCCATTTTTCCTCCATTTTCGGGCGATTTCAAAGCTTTTGAGAAGGGAGAGTTCAACTAGCAATTGAAAGGTAAGTTAATTCTACACTCCTTAAGTTAAGTCTACACTTCTTAAGTTAAATACATAGATTATAGGTAGATTATAACTAAAAAATCTTAGAAGTCAAGGGTTTAGGTGAAAAACCTAGATTTTATAAAAATGAGATTTTAACCACGAAAATGGTTATGGAATTGGATAGAAATTATATATTTGAGTTCCTGAGCTGGATCGGATGATCAGATACCCGTGCCCCCTGATAGAGCCACGAGAGGCCGGGCCGGGGTAGAGGCCGAGGATGTCCACGTGGTGCAACCAGAGCATCCGCACGAGCTACTATAGAGGAGCCACCAGTAGCTCCAGTTGGAGGACAGGCACCTGAGATGCCTGTTACTGCACCAGCTCTCCAGGAGACTCTAGCCCAGTTTCTGAGCATGTCCAGCACCTTGGCTCAAGGAGGATTGATACCTCTTGCTCCTTCCACATCTCAGGCCGGGGGAGGAGCACAGACTCCCGTCGCCAGTACCCCAGAGCAGCAGGTTTAGGTAGATCAGGATCCAGAGATCATACCGATACAGCCAGTAGCTCCAGTTCAGCCCGAGGTCAGGGCATCAGCTTCTGAGGCAGAGCAGCTCAGGCTCAAGAGGTACAAGAAGTACCACCCACCTACTTTTAGTGGTTTGGCGTCAGAGTATGCCCAGGGTTTTCTTGAGGAGTGACACTGTATCCTCCGTACTATGGGTGTTGCAGATACTAGTGGGGTTTCTTTCGCTACATTTCAGCTTAGAGGAGCGGCCTACCAGTGGTGGCGTGCATATGAGTTGGAGAGTCCGGCTGAGGCAGCTTCACTCACCTGGACTCAGTTCTCAGATATGTTCCTGAGGGAGTATGTTCCCCAGAGTCTCAAGGATGCTTAGCGCGCGAAGTTTGAGCTTTTACGCCAGGGTTCTATAACCGTGTCAGAGTATGCGGCCCGATTCAGTGATTTGGTGAGGCATGCACAACCCTGGTTGCTATTGTTCGAGAGCGGGTTCGTCGGTTCATTGAGAGGCTCAACCCCAGTATCAGATTGAGCATGGCCCACTAGTTGGAGATGGATATCATATACCAGTAGGTAGTAGGGATTGCTAGGAGGTTGGAGGGTATGCTGACACGGGATAGAGAGGAGAGAGAGGCCAAGAGGTCTCGAGAGTCTGGCACTTACAATGGTACTCGTGCCCTAGCTACAACTCGTTAGGGCATATGATATATTGGTCACCCTATTCATTCAGCACTTCCAGCCTCCAGCGGTGCTCCGGCCACTACTAGGCCCCACGATCCTTATTATACACCGCCAGTGTCTAGTGTGCCTCCCTTACGAGATGCTTCCAGTAGTCAGTCCAGTCGCAGCACCCATATCCTGAGCCAGTCATAGCACGCACATCCTCCGAGAGCTTGTTTTGAGTGTGGTGACACTTGTCATTTGGTGAGGGATTGCCCCAGATTAAGGAGGGGTACACCTCCACAGATTTCTCAGGCACCGCGTGCTCCACCGGGTCCTCAGGCTGTGATTACAGCACCAGCTACCAGCCTACCTGCACATCTAGCTAGAGGTGAAGGTCGGACAGGTAGAGGTCTTCCTAGAGGGGGAGGCCAGGCCAGATATTACGCCCTTCCTCCTAGGACAGAGGCAGTTGAATCAGATTTTGTTGTCACAGGTACTGTTCCGGTCTATCATAGAGATGCATCAGTCTTATTTGATCCAAGTTCCACTTATTCCTATATGTCATCTTATTTTACTTTCATATTTGGGTGTATCCCGTGATTTTCTGTGTTCACTAGTTTATGTATCTACACATGTGGGTGATTCCATTGTTGTTGACCATGTGTATCGGTCGTGTTTGATTGTTCTTAGTGGTTTTGAGACCAGAGCCGATTTATTGTTGCTCAGTATGGTGGATTTCGATGTTATTTTGGGCAAGGACTGGTTGTCACGCTATCACGCTATCCTTGATTATCATTCCAAGATGGTGACATTGGCTATGCCAGGTCTACCGTGACTAGAGTGGAGAGGTACCTTGGATCATGTTTGTCACGACCCAAACCGATGGTCCGCGATGGGCACCCTGTACCTTACTCAACTGAGTACCAACGTAACGTATCTTTCTTATTACATCATCATATACAAGTGACATACTGGCCTAATAGGCCAACATAATCATTTATAAACTCAATATATAGGCCGACAAGGCCGTACAATCTTTCACGTACACGACATATGTCTACAAGCCTCTAAGAGTACATAATTGTCATAAAGGTTGGGACAGAGCCCCGCCATACCAAACCATATACATCTAAATCATACTGACCAAACAAGCAACTCCGAAGCAAATAGAGTGCACCAATATCTTCTGCTGAGCTGATCGCCTACTTGGAGGACTCTCAACCTGTCTAACGAGACCTGCGGGCATGAAACGCAGCGTCCCTAGGCAAAAGGGATGTCAGTACAAATAATATACCGAGTATGTAAGGAATGAAAATCAGTAAATAATAGACATGAGAGAAACATGGAGTAAAAGACTCGACATGTATGTGTGCATAGCTCTGTGAGTCATTTCATTTTTATAATTTCATGTATATGTGTATAAATATCATACCATGCATAGGTATATGCGTTCATAGCATCATCAAGCCTATGAGGGCATCCCATCATATCATTTCAGCCACTGTGGGCAAACATCAACGTATACCAGCTGATCAGGTGGTGGTACGTATATAACGCCATAACCTTCCATATACATATAATATACATATATACGCGTATATAATGCCATCTGGTCATGGGTCAATGTATATGTATAAATGCATGAAATGCATAAGAAATACGCTAATAATATTTTCTCGGAATGTCATAAAAATAATATGCCTTAAGAAATACATTAATAAGATTTTCTCGGAAGGTCATAAAAATAATATGCATGTCTGATAAATTTTATCTACTACGTATTTTTCTAAGACCCATGAACAGAAGATATAATAATAATTCACATGGGCAATCAAGAATATAGACATCCCTAATATTTCTATGAATAGAGTCATTTGTGAAAATTGTGCATTTGCTCGTTTCATTTGTATCGTATTGATCATGCCAAAAGAAAGAAGGGATAGCCTTAACATACCTGGAGTAGGGAAAAATCCGTATGATGTTCTTTGAAAAAGGTTGCACCGTACTCCGTTAGAATCACAAAATTTTACGTTGCTAAAGTTCCAATAATTCTCGTTGGGTTGGTTGAAGAATCACGTTGCTTAATGTAATATTTGGAATCTGATTCAAGTGTTTGAAAATGAAAAGTTGAAAACTCCTAAGAATGGCCAACGTTTCTTCCCCTTCTAATTGTAGTGTTTGAGAATGAGATTTGTTGAAAGGTTAAATGAATTCACTTATGATGGTAGCGTCTTTGGTATGGAAATGTTAAAATATGATTGTAGTATCTTGAGAGTGAATTTGTTGAAATTCCTCAGGATGACTAACGTCCCCACTTGTCATTGTAGTATCTTTGTATGGAAATTCTTTTGAATTGAAATGCCTTGTATTTGGCATATTAGGTTGCCACCTAATAAGAATGACTAAGAGTCATTCCTTTGAGATGTGGCTTGCTGCCACGTGGGGATGGGGGTGGGAAAGTTTAATCTTTATCCACTTATTAGGTAATTAGGTAATGTCTTGTTATCCGGTAATTAACCAATTACCCACAAAATTAAGAATTATCCCAAATTACTTAAAATACTACTCACTTTTAACACACCTTATACATCTTGCTATCATGGTCATGTGGTACCTTGTATGGTACTAGTCCAAAAATACCGGGTATTTTAGCTCGGACCATATTTTATTCCAAAAAGTCAAACTTTGACGAAATTCATTTTCTTTGATTCGTTTACCCTTTCACCTTCACGAATTTACTCATCAATTGTTTGAAATTGCATAATACTTATAATCTCCAAATAATCTTGTCCTTCAACTGATGTCAATTATCTTACGACAAATTCAACGTACAATACTACAGGGTGTAACATCGTCGTAATATAATATTGTGGAGCATCACATCGACGTAATAATGCGAGGCATAACATTATTCCCCCCTTTGGAACATTCGTCCTCGAATGTTGACTGATGCATTTATCATTTTCATAATCTATGTCTTCAGGATACTTTAATATTCTCTCCTTGCCATTTAGGCAACTGTTCTTTGAATAAATCCAAAGGCCAGGGCATTCTCCCCTTTAGGTCTCTTTATCACACCACGGTCTGTGGTCGGAATTCTTCCAATCTCGTAACTCTTTCTACCTTCTGTCATGTAGCCTGTACGACCTTTTCCTTGTATGTGTGCATATGCGACTCTTCTCTTCTTTTTCATCGAGCTTTTAGCCAAATCCCTAGGCCTCATTTTATGAACATATACAGAGCTTAATAAGATGTCCCTCTGGGCGTCATTACTTTACTTCATCTAAGGAGGCCATACTATACCATAATTCTTACTTCGATTTATCGTTACTGAGGTCTGCTACCAAACTCCAGGTTACTCTCATTGCTGATTCTATATGCATAAAGCTAAGTCTTTTAATGCTTATTCATTACTATTCATCTTAAGAATAATGGCCTAATCTCATCTCGTACTTTGCAGCTTTTACCCATCCATTGTTGATTTACCTTAATGTTGATCTATAATCTTCCATTGATAAATTGAAACTTCTTACATAATATATTGCCACTAGGGCTTACGCTGCATCGTGGAACATTTGAAGTGATTTTCCTGATCCACCTGGGGCAATACTATACTTTCATAACCATATTTCATATCATAGTCATCCCAATACGATTCACTTACGTGGGTATTTTAATACCATACAATTCCTGAAATCCTCTTCAATTCATTACTCAATCGAAGGCCCAATCGTCATCCTTTATCTATCACAATTACACCCTCATTGTACTATCAGGGCGACATTCCATCTCTTCTAAATGTCATTAGTATTATACTTCTTTGAGTTCATTCAGGCTATATTGAGCTTTGTATAACTTAGAGAAACCATTAGCTCTTCTTGTTTTCATGGGCTTAATCCTGAGGACTTATCCATTCTCATCACCTTCTCCCTCACCCTTTCTTATACTTACTCATGTCTTCCTAAACCTTGTCGTTTTACCATACTTTAGCTTGTGACATACACATATCTATTTATACTACTCTCAACCTTCCTTCAACCTACTTGCATCATAGGTTTCCTTATGTCATCCTGGAACATCAAGCGAGACATCACAACGTCTCTAACTCTTCTTTACTCTCTTAATTAAACTTCTCGATACTTAGAAACCATAGGTTGGATGATATGCCACTGGCGATGCTGCTACCATTCCTGGATACTGAATCCCAGCACTTCTAACATTTTATCTGTAGTATGGATTATTTGCAACCTTCTGCATTTGAGTATCTCGTATGTTGTTCACCTTTACCGTACTTACCTTAAAATATCGCATCACGTCTTCTATCTCTTTCATGAGCTCGCTTTAACGCAGGTATAATTCACATCCACAACTTGAAGCTCTATTATAATACGTGCATCTTTGGTGCATACACAATCTAGTGAGAGCTTCATACTGACTTCTTATGAGGCTGGTACTCTTCTAACTGGCGTTATCGTAGAGCCGTTATAGAATATGCCTACTGTACTATCTCTATTGTATTTAAGAGTGATTCTGCACTGTCCTTAATCACGAGGTCTAAAATTTTCTTGGTCCAATAATCATACTCCTGATTTACTGAGTTGATGTAACTCTTTAGTTTCCTCTTCCTTCTGATCAGACTTCATGTAGGCTTACTCTATCTTCCGATCTGCGGCTCATGGTATGAGTTATTACTTTAGCCTTTCATGGGTGCTATAGAATATCCATGATACAATCTTCTGATAATTCAATCCTTTGTCTATGCCCTAGGCTCAATTCTTTCTTTTAACTTATACCGGAGTCTTATACGGTTGTATGAACGTCAACATATATGGTTCATGGATATCACTCTGAAGTCTTAAGTGCATAATCCCTTTTGTTCCCTCTAAGCTTTATTTAAATGTAAGCTATTGTTTTTCCTGGTCGTTGTGCCACCCTGTTGTGTTCATGCTTAACTTATCTTTGTTCCCACGCATGCTGAAATTTTTGTGCAACTCATATGATCTTGAATATTACTTTTGGCTTCATTTCCCTCTCATTAGCCATGCTAGGTTCCACTTCCTTATGGAGTGCATACAATGTTGTTGTGAGACTATTTTTTTACATGACCATTTTCTCTTTAGGTCACTATGCTTAGGTTGAAGCCTTCTTCCTTATTTCCTCAGCTAGTCTTTCGTTGTAGTACTTAGGGAAGACCTTATGACTCTTGTGAAGCTGCGAGCTTATTACATTGTATACTTGACGGAATGTTTGATGTTCGTACTCACATATAAAATTCCTTAGTTACTTACCTTCATACTTATATGCTTGTACGGTACTCCCGAACTGAAGTTTTGACTGTCTTCCCTTAACACTCATACGGTATCTTTAACTACTCCAACTCCTATCTGAATATTTCTCAAGGTCACGATGTCATATCTGCGAGACTGAATTCCCCATGTTGGGGTTCACTCCATTTATCTTGCCCGATCTATTGATTTTTCTGTATCCTCTTGTCTAGCCACAACTAGGCTCTTCCTGAATCTACTACTAACTGCTCGTTGTTCCATTTTCATATCTGTATTCCGCGCAATCCCTCTTGGGTTATTCCCATTGTCTTAACTTACGTCTTGCACTGGCTCCTTAGTTAACAATAATATCTCGGGTAGGAAACATTACTTCCTTTTCTTGACGTCGTGTTTGCATAATGTTCTGGAATCGTAGCCAATCTGTAGGCTTTGAATAAGTGCAATCTCATCCCTTTTTAATTTTTGTCGCATTCTTCCTTTACCATTCCATAATTACTAGAATCACTTAATTATGACTTAATGTCACATCACTCCATATTCCCCCCTTTAGGGGAGTACTAAGAATTGGAGGTATGACGATCTACGTATAGATGTTTTACCTTCTCATCTTTGGCATCTTTTCACATCATCGATGATCCTCACTCACCTCGTGGTAATCCTTCTGTCGTCTATTATATTATTGCCGGAACGCCATCTCTGAAATCCTCATAATGCCGACTATTATCAAGTCACTCAGTCCCTAATTCATGTTTAGTTTATCTTGTTCACTAGTTAATACTGATTTCTATTACTCTGGGATCTAACCTTTCCTTCTGGTAATCACGTTAGAGTCACGAACTTATTTCTCGAAATGAGGGTATGACTTTATGGCCTATACTCTTTTGTTGTCTCAAGGCCTGTCACCTCTCATCTTTTCCTTCACTTGACTATAGACTTTGTGATACTGTTATCATTTTGATCTACCGTTGTCATCCATGTATCATATCTTACTCATAATTCATTAGCTCTCTTCTTATTCCCTGCTAACATTTCTGTCCATCACTTTATTCTGAAAACTTCAACAAGATAGTCTTTTGCTTTTAGCTCCCCTTTGCTCCATCCACTGGCTCTTTGGGTTGCCTAGAATTATCTATCTACTAGGGACGGGAGCCATACTAAGATAGTATTTATCCTTTCCAGGCTTCCAGTGCCTATCTTTGTAGCACTCATATCTAGCTGTACTATTTTAGGGTACACCAGCGAGGTGTCTTACCAAGAGATCCATTACCACATTTGCACTATCCTTTGGAAATGTCAACCAACTCTACCAATCCATCCACTATTTTGGGTTACTCTATCCCCAGCCAGATCCTGATAACTCGTCCTTCTCTTAAACTATGTCTGTTAGCTCCCATAGGGCATAATTGAGATCGGTGTGGCCGATTGTACATACATCTGTCACTGTTAAAGGTAACTCAAAATGCTTATATCTCCCTCCCTGATTGGTAAATAATGATAATTTTTATTAACGGGTACCTCGTACCCTTCTTCATCTTGCTTCTTTTACTTCTTGAAACTTGTATTTATCTTCTGAATTTCTCATTGTCTTTCACCATAAAGGTGGATAAATATTCTTGCCTTAAGATTCCTTATCAAGAGGCTTACACGTCTTAGTATACACACGATCTGCTGAATACCTCATATTTATCCATCATAATCATGATGTAAAAATTGAGTTCCTCTGACTCAACTCTTCCATAGCTATATCTCTTACCAACCGTCTTTCTGGATATGGGCATCATTGTATTACGAATAAGATAGAGTTTAGGAAATTGAGTTCTTACAAATGAGCTCTACCACACGATCTAGAGTAAGAAGAAAGAGTGACCGTCCTAAATGCCCTGTAGCCTCCTGCTTATAAGTGTGGTGCACGACACACCCATAAACAAGACTCTACTAGACACGGCTTGTAGACTCCCTAGGACAGAACTGCTCTGATACCACTTTTGTCACGACCCAAATCGATGGGTCGTGATGGGCACCCGGTACCTTACTCAACTGAGTACCAACATAATGTATCTTTCTTATTACATCATCATATACACGGACATACGGGCCTAACAGGCCAACATAATCATTTATAAACTCAAAACATAGGTCGACAAGGCCGTACAATATTTCACATACACGACATATGTCTACAAGCCTCTAAAAGTACATAATTGTCATAAAGGTCGGGACAGAGCCCCGCCATACGAAACCAAATACATCTAAATCATACTGACCAAACAAGCAACTCTAGAGAAAATGGAGTGCACCAATATCTTCTGCTGAGCTGATCGCCTACTTGGAGGACTCTCGACCTATCTATCAAAACCTGCGGGCATGAAACACAGCGTCCACAGGCAAAACAGACGTCATTACAAATAATGTACCGAGTATGTAAGGAATGAAAATCAGTAAATAATAGACATGAGAGAAACATGGAGTAAAAGACTCGACATGTACGTGTGCATAGCTCTGTGAGTCATTTTGTTTTTATAATGTCATGCATATGCATATAAATATCATACCATGCATAGGTATATGCGTTCATAGCATCATCAAGCCTTTGAGGGAATCCCATCATATCATTTTAGCCACTATGGGCAAAATATCAACGTATATCAGCTGATCAGGTGGTGGTGCGTATATAACGCCATAACCTTTTCCCATATTCCATATACATATAATATACATATATATGCGTATATAATTCCATCCGGTCATGGGTCAATGTATTTGTATAAATGCATAAGAAATACGTTAATAATATTTTTTCGGAATGTCACGAAAAAAATAATATGCCTTAAGAAATATGTTAATAAGATTTTCTCAGAAGGTCATAAAAATAATATGCATGTCGGATAAATTTTATCAAATACGTATTTTTCTGAGACCCATGAACAAAAGATATAATAATAATTCACATGGGGAATCAAGAAAATAGACACCCCTAATATTTCTATGAATAGAGTCATTTATGAAAATTGTGCATTTGCTCGTTTCGTTTGTAACGTATTGATCATGCCAAAAGAAAGAAGGGATAGCCTTAACATACCTGGAGTAGGGAAAAATCCGTTTGATGTTCTTGGAAAAAGGTTGCACCATACTTCGTTAGAATCGCAAACTTTTACGTTGCTAAAGTTCCAATAATTCTCATTGGGTTGGTTGAAGAATCACGTTGCTTAATGTAATATTTGGAATCTAATTCAAGTGTTTGAAAATGAAAAGTTGAAAACTCCTAAGAATGGCCAACGTTTCTTCCACTTCTAATTGTAGTGTTTGAGAATGAGATTTGTTGAAAAGTTAAATGAATTCACTTCTAATGGTAGAGTCTTTGGTATGGAATTGTTAAAATATGATTGTAGTATCTTGAGAATGAATTTGTTGAAATTCCTCAGAATGACTAACGTCCCCACTTGCCATTGTAGTATCTTTGTATAGAAATTCTTTTGAATTGAAA
Organism: Nicotiana tomentosiformis; assembly: GCF_000390325.3. NCBI lineage: Eukaryota > Viridiplantae > Streptophyta > Magnoliopsida > Solanales > Solanaceae > Nicotiana > Nicotiana tomentosiformis. The sequence goes on from NC_090819.1 coordinate 137,461,084, forward strand.
TGCCTTGTATTTGGCTTATTAGGTTTCCACCTAATAAGAATGACTAAGAGTCATTCCTTTGAGATGTGGCTTGCTGCCACATGGGGATGGGGGTGGGAAAGTTTAATCTTTATCCACTTATTAGGTAATTAGGTAATGTCCTGTTACCCTGTAATTAACCAATTACCCGCATAATTAAGAATTATCCCAAATTACTTAAAATACTACTTACTTTTAACACACCTTATACATCTTGCTATCATGGTCATGTGGTACCTTGTATGGTACTAGTCCAGAAATACCGGGTATTTTAGCTCGGGCCATATTTTATCCCAAAATGTCAAACTTTGACACAATTTATTTTCTTTGATTCATTTACCCTTTCACCTTCACGAATTTACTCGCCAATTGTTTGAAATTGCATAATACTTATAATCTCCAAATAATCTTGTCCTTGAACTGATGTCAATTATCTTACGACAAATTCAACGTACAATACTACATGGTCTAATATCGTCGTAATATGATATTGCGGAGCATAACATCGATGTAATAATGTGAGGCATAATAATGTTCCTAGGAGGGTTGTTTTATTTCTTAAAGCTCAGCGAATGGTTGAGAAGGGGTGTGATGCGTATCTGACCTATGTGAGAGATGTCAGTGTTGATACTCCTACCATCGAGTCTATTCCAATTGTGAGGGACTATTCATATGTATTTCTTATGGATCTTCCGGGCATGTCGCTCGACAGGGATATTGACTTCGGCATTGATTTGTTACCAGACACTTAGCTTATTTCTATTCCTCCTTATTGTATGGCCCCAACAGAGTTGAAAGAGTTAAAGGAATGGTTGCAAGAGTTTCTCAATAAGGGATTTATTCGGCTCAGTGTGTTGCCATGGGGTGCTTCTATTTTGTTTGTGAAGAACAAGGATGGTTCTATGCGAATATGTATTGATTATCGCCAGTTGAACAAGGTTACAGTGAAGAACAAGTATCCATTGCCACGTATTGATGACTTATTTGATCAGCTTCAGGGTGCCAGAGTGTTCTCTAATATCAACTTGTGTTCAGGCTATCATCAGTTGAAGATTCGGGAGCCAAATATCCCAAAGACTGCTTTCAAGACTCGGTATGGTCACTACGAGTTCCTTGCGATTTCATTTGGGCTGACCAACGCCCCAGGAACATTCATGCACTTGATGAACAATGTATTTCATTCCTATCTTGACACCTTTGTCATTGTGTTTATTGACGACATTCTGGTGTACTCCCGGAGTTAGGAGGATCATGAGCAGCACCTGAGGATTTTGCTTCAGACCTTGAGGGAGAAGAAGTTATATGCAAAATTTTGGAAGCGTGAATTCTGGCTAGATTCAGTGGCATTTTTGTGTCATGTAGTATCGAGTGAGGGGATAAAGGTAGACCCGAAGAAGATTGAAGCAGTGCAGAGTTAGCCTAGACTGTCATCAGCTACGGAGATCTGGAGTTTTCTTGTCTTGGTTGGGTTTTATCATCGATTTGTAGAGGGTTTGTCTTCTATTGAATCACCTATGACCAGATTGACCCAGAAGGGTACTCCGTTCAGGTGGACCAAGGAGTGTGAGGAGAGCTTTCAAAAGCTCAAGACTGCTTTGGCTATATCCCCAGTATTATTGTTGCCTATCGGATCGGGGTCCTACACGGTGTATTGTGATGCATCGCGCATTGGTGTCGGCGTGGTGTTGATGCAGGACGGTAGGGTGATTGCCTACGCGTATAGACAGTTGAAGGTTTATGAGAAGAATTATCCTATCCATGACCTCGAGTTAGCAGCTATTGTTCATACTTTGAAGATCTGGCGGCACTATTTGTATGGTGTTCCTTGTGAGATTTTCACAGATCACCGGAGTCTACAACATCTGTTTAAATAGAAGGATCTTAACTTACGGCAGCATATATGGTTGGAGTTGCTTAAGGATTAGGATATCACCATTCTCTATCATCCTGGGAAGGCCAATGTGGTGGCCGATGCCTTGAGTCGCAATGCGAAGAGTTTGGGCAGTTTAGCATATCTACCAGTAGCGGAGAGGCCTTTAGCCTTGGATGTTCAGGCTGTGGCCAACCAGTTTGTAAGATTGAATGTTTCTGAGCTGAGCTGAGTTTTGGCTTGTGTGGTTTCTCAATCTTCTCTTTATGATCGCATCAAGGAGCGTCAGTATGATGCCCCCCATCTTCTTGTCCTTAAGGACACGATTCAGCACGGTGATGCCAAGGAAGTCACAATTGGAGATGATGGTGTATTACGGATGCAGGGCAGGCTATGTGTGCCTAATGTAGATGGTTTGTGTAAGTTGATACTCCAGGAGGCTCACAGTTTGCAGTATTTCATTCATCCAGGTACCGCCAAGATGTATCAGTATTTGAGGTAGCACTATTGGTGGAGGCGGATGAAGAAGGACATAGTGGAATATGTAGATCGTTGCCTAAATTGTCAGTAGGTGAAGTATGAGCATCATCGACCTGGTGGATTGCTTCAGAAGATGGAGATTCTAGAGTGGAAATGGGAGCGGATCACTATGGATTTTATTGTTGGGCTCTCGCGGACTCAGAGGAAGTTTCATGCAATTTGGGTGACTTTGGATAGATTGACCAAGTCAGCCCATTTCATTCCTGTGGTTACTACATACTCTTCGGAGCAGCTGGCTCAGGTTTACATCCGCGAGATTGTCAGACTTCATGGCGTACCGGTATCTATCATCTCTAACTGGGGTACGCAGTTTACATCACGGTTATAGAGGGACGTACAACGTGAGTTGGGTGCTCACATGGAGTTGAGTACAATATTTCACCCTCAAATGGACGGACAATCCAAGCGCACTATTCAGATATTGGAGGATGTGCTTCGTGCCTGTGTGATTGATTTTGGGGGTGCTTGGGATTAGTTCTTGCCACTTGCGGAGTTTGCCTACAATAACAGTTATCAGTCGAGCATTCAGATTGAGCCGTATGAGGCTTTGTATGGTAGACGGTGCCAGTCTCTAGTGGGTTAGTACGATCCGGGCGAGGTTATTGGGTACAGACTTGGATCAAGATGCCTTGGAGAAAGTTAAATTGGTTCAGGATCGAATTCATACAGCCCAGTCCACGCAGAAGAGTTATGCGGATCGGAAGGTTCGCGACGTTGCATTCATGGTTGGGGAGCGGGTTTTGCTCCGGATTTCTCCCATGAAAGGTGTTATGAGATTCGGAAAGAATGGCAAGTTGAGCCCTTGGTATATCGGGCCTTTTGAGATCCTTGAGAGGGTTGGAGAGGTGGCTTACAGACTTGCACTACAACCTAGTTTCTCTACAGTTCATCCAGTATTCCATGTTTCCATGCTCCAGAAGTATCACGGTGATCCGTCTCATATGTTAGACTTCAGCTCAGTCCAGTTGGACAACGATCTATCTTATGTTGAGGAACCAGTGGCCATTTTGGACAGGCAGGTTCAAAAGTTGAGGTCAAAGAACATTGCTTCAGTGAAAGTTCAGTAGAGAGGTCATCTGGTCGAGGAGGCGACTTGGGAGACTAATCATGATATGCGCAACAATTATCCTCATCTTTGCACCACTTCAGGTATGCCTCTATACTCGTTTGAGAATGAACGTATGTTTTAAGAGAGGAGGATACAACGACCCGGCCGGTCGTTTTGAGAAATTTAGCCCCGAACCCCTATTTATTGTTCACTCTAATTTATTTTTGGGTTTTGTGACTTGCCGAGAGGATTTGTTTTGGTTTTTGAGTGAAATAGAACACATAGTCCCTAAAAGGGAGGTTTAAGTCATAAAAATTTACCGTAGTTCGAACTATGTGAAGACGACTCCAAAATGGAGTTTTGATGATTCCTATAGATCCGTAGGATAATTTTGGTCTTTTGGAGCGTGTTCGGATGTTGAATTGAAGGTCCGTAGGTCATTTTAGCGCTAATTGGCAAAAGTTAGAAAAATGATAATTTTTAAGAAGTTTGACCGGGAGTGGACTTTTTGATATCTAGGTCATATTCCGATTCCGAAAGTTGGAGTAGGTTCGTAATGTCTAATATGACTTGTGTGCAAAATTTGAGGTCAATCGAACTTGATTTGATAGGTTTCGGCGTCGGAAGTAGAAGTTTGAAACTTTGAAGTTCATTTGGCTTGAATCAATGGGTAATTCGTGTTTTTAGCGTTGTTTGATGTAATTTAAAGGCTCGACTAAGTTTGTGTTATGTTTTAGGACTGGTTGGTATATTTAGTTGAGGTCCCGGGGGTCTCGGGTGAGTATTAGATGTTTAACGGATTATTGTTGGACTTAGAAGAATTTCTGGTACTGGGATGGTTCTGGTGTAATCGCACCTGCGCAAGATTGACCACAGGTGCAAGCCTGCAGAAGCGAGCAATTGGGCGTAGATACAAAGCTGGGGGACTTGGCCAGTTGTCGCAGATATGACGTGAAGACCGCAGGAGCGGAGTCGCTTCTGCGGAGGAAAGAGCGCAGAAGCGGAAAGGCCTGGGAGGCCTGTTGGTCACAGAAGCGGACTTGGACCGCATGAGCGGGTGCGCAGAAGTGTGTTTGGGTACGCAGAAGCGGACGTTCCGGATTAATTTAGAACCGCACCTGCGATGGAAATTCTGCAGGTATGGAGTCACAAATGCAGCTGTGGGCTCGCAGAAGCGATTTCGCTTGGCGGAAAAGGGGCAATTCCGAGGGTTTATTTCATTCTTCATTTTTGGACATTTTGAGCTCGGGTGTGACGATTTTTGAGATCATTTTCAAGGGATTTATTGAGGTAAGTCCCTTGTGATTATTGTTGATTAATAATCTTATTTCCCTGTTGTTTTTCCGCTTAGTTAGTGTGTATTTAAGGTGGAATTTGGGAGTTGAGGCGAGGGATTTGGAGAGTTTGACTTGAGGATTTGAGTGGCGACTTGGTGTCGGATTTTGATAATTTTGGTATGGGTGAACTCGATATCGAATGGGTGTTCATATTTTGTGACTTTTACTCGATTCCGAGACGTGGGCCCGGGTCGACTCTTTTGGGCATTTTTTTGATTCTTTGCTAAAGTCATAGATTTATGATTTATATTAGTTTCTTGTAATTGCATTCATGTTATGAAATTGCTTTGGGCTAGATTTGGGCCATTCAGAGATGGAAAGTCGAGGAAAAGGCATTCTTACCAATTGATTGAGCGATATTTGAGGTAAATGACTTGTCTAACTTTGTGTGGGGGAAATCCCCTTAGGATTTGGTACTGTTGAAACAATTTGTGATATGTGAGCGCCGTGTACGCAAGGTGACAAGTGCGTACATGGGCTGATTATGGGAAAAATTCGGTTTTGCTGATTTGTTATCTTTTAAAATACATTAACCGAGTTGTCTTCTTTTAAAATACATTAACTGAGTTGCCTTAGCATATATAGTGATGATGTTTAGTGTAGCATCGCATGTCTACGTGCCTTAACTCTTACTTGTAATTTGTGCAGCATGCTTAGATGAATTACATGCTTTCCTTGATTTGAATTAAATCTTTAACTGTAAGATTCTTGCTAAAAATTTGTGTTTTCATTCGATTACCTGTTGCATATTTACTTTGGGACTACGAGGCGGTTCCTCAGGAGATCCCCCTGTACTGCATATTTACTTTGGGACTACAAGGCGTTTACTTGGGTCACCCCCCTGTACTGCATATTTACTTTGGGACTATGAGGCGTTTACTCGGGATATCCCCTTGTACTTCATATTTACTTTGGGACTACGAGGCGGTTCCTCGGGAGATCCCCCTGTACTGCATCTTTACATTTGGGACTATGAAGCGGTACCTCGAGAGTGCCCCTGCTGTGTACCTCTATTTATTGTGCTGATATTTTCTGAAACTTCTTATTGTTTAAATTCTCAGTCATTTAAAATATTATTATATTTTCTGCCTTACTTTTCTTTTAAACCAGTTGGGCCCTGACCTGACCTCGTCACTACTCTATCGAGGTTAGGCTTGTCACTTACTGGTACCATTGTGGCGTATTCATACTACACTCTGCACATCTTTTTGTTAGATCCAGGTTCTTCCCACCAGACCAGATACCAGTGAGTTGGACCGCACGTGGAGACTTTAAGGTATATCTGCCAGTGTCCGCAGACCTCAGAATCCCTCTCTATCCTTATTATGTTATTTCTTCGATTCTCGTCAGACTTGATGTATAGAGACACTTAGTATTTCTATTAGAAGCTTGTGACTTGTTTCCACTAGGTTTTGGGAGATTGTAATTATTGAATGGCAGTTTTATATTTATATATCATGAGTTGAGATTGGAGTTCAGTTCATTATTCATTGATTCCGCAAATTTGTAGGCGTACCTAGTCTTAGAGACAACGTTCCATCACAACGTCTCACGGAGGAAAAAATGAGGTCGTCACAGTTGTTGTGCAACACGTTCACCACTGTGGTACCTGGTCAGAGTCTGCGTGGAAATCCTACTATTTTCTTAGGGCTCTGATAGCACTCACGTGTGCATTGATTATTTGCATTAGGAAGTGGTGTCTATGTGGCTGAGACGATCCAGTTGAGAGGGACAGAGAGATGCAGGAACGTCCTGTGGAGATTTGTACGATCTTCTTGAACGAGATGAGGAGAAGTTGAGCATCCATGGAGCCACAAGTTTCACCTGCATTTCATCCATAGATGGATCTAGATCTGCTACATGCTCAATCTATCCCGGCATTATATAAAATAAAGTATTGTATAAGTTTACTAATTTTTTTAGTTTGTTACAACTGCACGAATGTATTTGTAAAACGAATAGTACAATAAAAGCTTAATATAAACGGTCGTCGTTAGCATTGGATTTTTTTATTATTGCTTCGTCTAAAATTGCGATTAAATTTTTAATTATTTACTAATGAAAATAATGTCAGCTTTCAAATAGTTTGGTAGACACATGGTGGAAGGGATCTCCTCCCAATGGAAAGGACCACAACTTCTTAAAAAGACACTTTAAATGTGGAAATTAAATATAGAGTTAATTAATTATAAAAGGGATCTGATTTTATTGGAGTTGGTTTGAGAAATCAATACTTAAAAACTTATGAGGTCTCAAGTAAATCAAATAAAACTAGCTTCGTGTGCGCCTCACGTGCATCTCGTACGTCACACGTGCATCTTCTGTATATTAGTAAAAACTTTTCAACAATCTTATACATAGTCAAATCTATGTATGACAATCTCCGGATGCCATGTTGCTGCGCAACACGTTCACCACCAAGGTAGCTGGTCAGAGCCTGCGTGGAAATTCTACTTTTTTATTAGGGCTCTGATAGTACTCACGTGTGCATTTATTGGGGCTACTTTTCTATGTAGCAGAGATAATCCAGTGGAAAGGGACATAGAGATGCAGGAGCGTCCTGCGGAGATTTGTACGATATGCTAGAACGAGATGATTGGAGGAGAAGTTGAGCTTCCATACGGCCACAAGTTTCACCCGCATTGCATCTATAAATGGATGGCCAGATCTACTACATGCCCAATCTGTCGCAACATTATATGAAATAAAGTACTCTATAGGTGTACTAATTTTTATCGTTTGTTACAAATGCACCAATATAGATAAATAAGGTAGCTTAATCAAGGTTACGTTAACATTTTTATATCTAGGAGATATGCTCTTTCTGTCCCTTTTATTTTGTGATATAATAGTATGTTGGGCCATTCTCCGGAAAACAGTTTGCCAGCGAAAACCGAGCCGTTTCTCAATTGATTATCTTCCAATTAGAAAATTACATTCTCAACTGCTACTACAAAATCCCTTGATGACAAAACAACAACGACACCACAGAAATCCCTCCTCCATCTTACCAGAAGCATGTGACAGTGTAAAAATTATATCAAATCCCTCCTCCATAATATATATAGCCTCTTGGCTTTCTTACTCTTTGTCACGACCCAAAACAAGACGACTCATTTCCAAATCAAAATGATATTTTCATTTCAAAGTTAATTTCAAGTTTATTTAACATAAAAACCTCCATTTAAAGAGTTCAAATCATAGAAAAACAGAAGTGCGGAAAAGAAAAGCCCGACATCAGGGTGTCACTAGTCATGAGCATCTACTATAATCTGTCTAACAATATCAAGGCTAACTCAGCCTGGAAAAATAGCTAAATACTACTAGAGGAAGATAAGAGGGAGAAGAGCAGGGGCTGCGATCGCCAAACAAATACCTTGCTATCTCCAAGAAAATCTGCAACTAGAACACTCAATAACCGCTACCGCGTCCAGCCACACCTGGATCTGCACACAAGGTGTAGGGAGTAACGTGAGAACGCCAACTCAGTAAGTAACAACAATAAATAAAGAATGAGCAGTAGTGATGAGCAATGAAGCATATAACGTTCATATCAGGAAATCTCAGTAAAATACCACATGATCTTAAAAATCAGGATTTGAATCAAACATCTCGTTTAAACCCAGTTCCAATAAAAATAATTTTTTTATTTTCCAATAGTTTTTCAAACAAAGGCTCAATGCAAAGGTGAGAAAAAATGATGAAATCATAAACAGCCACTCGGGCAGACCTCACAGTCACTCGTGCCACTCGGGCATACCTCACAATCACTCTTGCCACTCGGGCATACCTCACAATCACTCTTGCCTCCCAGTCACTCAGCACTCGGCACTCGCACTCAATAGGTACCTTCCCTCACTGGGGGTGTGTACAGACTCCGGAGGGGCTCCTTCAGCCCAAGCGCTATAATCTGCACGGACAACTCACGTGCGATAATAATAAAGTATGCTGCAGGCAGCCCCGATCCACACTCATCCTCACCAATCAGACCCTCGGCCACACTCAATCACAAGTATGTTGCAGGCAGGCAACCCTGATCCACACTCATCCTCACAAATCAAGCCACTCGGGCATTTCAGTAAAACAGGGCATTCGGCCCAAAACATTTATATGCATCAAAATAGAGTCATAAAACTGAGTTATGCAGTAAACAAGTATAAACATGACTGAGTATAGATTTTTCAATCAAAAACAGTGAGAGGATGATACGAAACAACCCCTAAGGTCCAAACAACATTGGCGCAAGGCCCAAACATGGCATTCAGCCCAATTTACATAAAAATCTTTATAAATCATATAAGTATCAATGGTTTCAACAAAGTATGCAACTTTACAGTTGCTACGGGGTGGACCAAGTCACAAATCCCCAACAGTGCACGCCCACATGCCCGTCACCTAGCATGTGCGTCACCTCAAAATAATAGAATGATACGAAATCCGGGGATTCATACCCTCAAGACTAGATTTACAATCGTTACTTACCTCAAACCGGTCAAATCTCTACCCCGCAATGTTCTTGCCTCTGGACTCTGCCTCCAAATGCTTCAAATCTATTCACAATCAGTATAATACCATAAATATACGCTAATGGAATGAATTCCACAAGAAAAGCTTAAAAATTAGACCAAAACCCGAAATTGGCTGAAAAATCGCCTGTGAGGCCCACATCTCGGAACCCGAAAAAAGTTACAAAATCCGAAAGCCCATTCAAACACGAGTCTACCCATACCAATTTTACCAAAATCCGACCTCAACTCGACCCTAAAATCTACAAATCTAATTTCCAAATTTCTAAGTTTCAATCTATGATTTACGCCTCAAAATCATGTAATCTAGTCGGATTACTCGATGATAATTCAATATTATGGAGTAGAAATGATCACAAGGGACTTACCTCAAGTTTTCCTTGAAAATATATCAAAAATCGCCTCTCCCCAAGCTCCAATTCGTCAAAAATGGCAAATGGGACGAAGTCCCTATTTTTATAATTCTGCCTAGACATCCTCGGTTCTGCCTCGATCTTGGCCTTCGATCGTGGACCTCGACCCTGGTCCTCGGTCCTGCCCCTCGATCCTGGTTCTCTATCCGGAGATCGATCGTGCCTTCGATCGTGGCCCTCGACTCTGAGCTCGAGCTGGGCTTCGATCGTGGCCCTCGACCCTAGGCTCAATCATGGTTTCGATCGTGGCTCTCGACCCTGAACTCGATCTGGGCTTCGATCGTGGCCCTCGACCCTGAGCTCGATCTGGGCTCGATTTCTGGCCAAAAGCAATTTCCAACAGAAGGAAATTGCAGCAGCTGTTCTAGTTCAATATTTGATCCGTTAACATTCCGAAACTTACCCAAGGCCCTCGGGACCTCAACCAAATATACCAACAAGTCCTAAAACATCATACGAACTTAGTTTAATCCTCAAATCACCTCCAACAATGCTAAAACCATGAATTACACCCCAATTCAAGCCTAATGAACTTTGAAATTTCTAATTTCTACAAACAACTCCGGAACCTATCAAATCACGTCCGATTGACCTCAAATTTTGCACACAAGTCCTAAATGACATAACATAGGTATTCTAATTTTTAGACTCAGATTCTGACCCTGATATCAAAAAGTCAACCCCTCGGTCAAACTTCTCAAAAATAAAACTTTCGGCATTTCAAGCCTAATTCCTCTACGGACTTCCAAATAATATTACGGACATGCTCCTAAGTCTAAAATCACCATACGGGGCTATTGGAATCATCAAAATTTAAATCCGAGGTTGTTTACATATAGGTTCATATCCGGTCCACCTTTCTAACTTAAAATTTTCAATTATGAGACTAAGTGTCTCATTTCACCCCGAGTTCCTTCCGGACTCGAACCAACTAACCTGATATAACATAATATAGCTGAATAACACAAAAAGAAGTAGGAATGGGGAAAACAAGGTTATAACTCTCGAAACGACCGGCCGGATCGTTACATCCTCCCCCTCTTAAATATCCGTTCGTCCTCGAACGGGTCTAGAAACATACATGGAGTCTCGAATAGGCATGGATATCTTCTCCGAATCTCACGCTCGGTCTCCCAAGTGGCCTCCTCCACAGGCTGACCTCTCCATTGCACCTTCACTGAAGCTATATCCTTTGACCTCAACCTTCGAACCTGCCGATCCAAAATAGTCACCGGCTCCACATCATAAGTCATATCACCCTCTAACTGAACCGTGCTGAAATCCAAAACATGGGACGGATCTCCAATATACTTCCGGAGCATGGAAACATGAAACATTGGATGCACACTCGACAAGCTGGGTGGCAAGGCAAGCTTATAAGCCACCTCTCATATCCTATGAAGCACCTCAAAAGGCCCAATGAACCGGGGGCTCAACTTGACCCTCTTACCAAACCTCATAACACCCTTCATGGGTGATACCTTTAGCAAAACCTTCTCCCCAACCATAAAAGACACATCACAGACCTTCCTATCTGCGTAGCTCTTCTGCCTAGACTGCGCCGTGCGAAGCCGCTCCTGAATTAATTTCACCTTATCTAATGCGTCATGGACCAAGTTTGTACCTAAGAGCCTAGCCTCACCCGGCTCAAACCATCCAATGAGAGATCTACACCTCCTCCCATACAAAGCCTCGTACGGAGCCATCTGAATACTCGACTGAAAACTGTTATTATATGTAAACTCCGCGAGTGGCAGAAACTAGTTCCATGAACCCCCAAAATCAATGACACAAGCACGCAACATGTTCTCCAATATCTGAATAGTGCGCTCGGACTGCCTGTCCGTCTGAGGGTGAAAAGTTGTGCTTAACTCAACCTGAGTACCCAACTCTCGCTGCACGGCTCTCCAAAACTGCAATGTGAACTGAGTACCCCTATCTGAAATGATGGAAACTGGGACACCATACAGGCGAACGATCTCTCGGATGTAAATTTCAGCCAATCGCTTTGAAGAGTAAGTAGTACCAATTGGAATGAAGTGCGCGGACTTGGTCAGCCGATCCACAATAACCCAAATAGCGTCAAACTTCCTCGAAGTCCGTGGAGCCCAAATACAAAGTCCATAGTTATCCGCTCCCACTTCCACTCTGGGATCTCTAACCTCTGAAGCAAGCCACCCGGTCTTTGATGCTCATACTTAACTTGCTGACAGTTTAGACACCGAGCCACAAACCCAACTGTATCCTTCTTTATCCGCCTCCACCAATAGTGCTGCCTCAAATCCTGGTACATCTTCGCGGCAGCCAGATGGATGAAATACCGCGAGCTGTGGGCCTCTTCAAGAATCAGCTCTCGAATCCCATCTACATTAGGCACACATATCCGGCCCGGCATTCTCAGCACCCCATCATCACCAATGGTCACATCCCTAGCATCACCTCTATGAACCCTGTCCTGAAGAACGAGCAAGTGAGGGTCATCATACTGACGCTCCCGGATACGGTCATAAAGAGAAGACCTGGAGACCACACAAGCCAATACCCGACTAGGCTCCGAAATATCCAATCTGACAAGTTGGCCTACCAAGGTCTGAACATCTAATGCCAAAGGTCTCTCTCCTACTGGAAGATAGGCTAAACTCCCCAAACTCCCTGCCCGACGACTCAAAGCATCGGCCACCACATTGGCCTTCCCCAGATGGTATAAGATAGTGATATCATAGTCCTTAAGAAGCTCCAACCATCTCCGCTGACGCAAATTAAGATCCTTCTGCTTTAACTGATACTGCAGACTCCGGTGATCAGTATAGATCTCACAATGAACCCCATACAAATAATGACACCAAATCCTCAAGGCGTGAACAATGGCTGCTAACTCAAGATCATGGATGGGATAGTTCTTCTGATGGATCTTCAACTGGCGCGAGGCATAGGCAATCACCCTACCCTCCTGTATCAAAACACAACCAATGTCTATCCTCGAGGCATCACAATACACGGTGTAAGAACCTGAAGCTGATGGAAAAACTAAAACTGGAGCTGTGGTCAAAGCAGTCTTGAGCTTCTGAAAGCTCTCCTCACATTCATCCGACCACCTGAATGGAGCACCCTTTTGGGTCAATTTGGTCAAAGGCGATGCAATAGATGAAAATCCTTCCACAAAGCGACGGTAGTAACCCGCCAAACCAAGAAAACTCCTAATCTCCGTGGCTGAGGACGGTCTGGGCCAACTCTGCACCGCCTCTATCTTCTTCGAATCCACCTTAATACCCTCACTGGACACCACGTGCCCCAAGAATGCTACTGAACTGAGCCAAAACTCACATTTAGAGAACTTTGCATAAAGCTTCTCCTCCTTCAATCTCTGCAATACAGCCCTCAAATGCTGAGAGTGCTCTTCCTGGCTACGAGAGTACACCAGGATGTCGTCAATGAATACAACTATGAATGAGTCCAAATAGGACTGGAATACACTGTTCATCAGATGCATGAACGCTGCTAGGGCATTGGTCAGCCCAAAAGACATCACCATAAACTCATAATGGCCATATCGGGTTCTGAAAGCTGTCTTGAGAATATCTGAATCCCGAATCTTCAGTTGGTGATAACCGGACCTCAAATCAATCTTGGAGAACACCCTCGCTCCCTGAAGCTGGTCGAATAAATCATCAATACGAGGCAAAGGATACTTTTTCTTGACAGTGACCTTGTTCAACTGCCTGTAATCAATACACATTCTCATGGAACCATCCTTCTCTTTCACAAATAGAACCGGTGCACCCCAAGGTGACGCACTAGGCTGAATAAACCCTGTATCAAGTAGTTCCTGAAGCTGTTCTTTCAATTCCTTCAACTCCGCCGGTGCCATACGATACGATGGAATAGAAATGGGCTGAGTGCCTAGCACCAAATCAATACCAAAGTCAATATCCCTGTCAGGCGTCATGCCCGGTAGGTCTACAGGAAACACATCTGGAAAATCACGTACCACCGGAATAGAATAAATGATAGGAGTCTCTGCACTAACATCCCTCACAAAAGCCAAATAAGATAGGCAACCCTTCTTAACCATGCGCTGAGCCTTCAAATATGAAATCACCCTACTTGGTACATAATCTATAGAACGGCTCCACTCAACCCTCAGAATTCCCGACATAGCCAACTTCACCATCTTAGCGTGACAATCTAGAACAACATGACATGGAGATAACCAATCCATGCCCAATATCACATCAAAGTCAACCATACTGAGCAACAATAGATCTACTCGGGTCTCTAGACCCCCAATAATCACCACACATGACCGATATACGTGGTCCACAATAATAGTATTGCCCACAGGAATAGATACATGTACAAATGAAACTAAGGACTCACGGGGCATATCCATAAAATGGGCGAAATACGAGGAAACATATGAATACGTGGAACCTGGGTCAAAAAAAACTGAGGTATCTTCGTGGCATACTGAGACAATACCTGTAATCACAGCATCTGAAGCAATAGAATCTATTCTGGCAGGGAGAGCATAGAAACGGGCCTGAGCACCCCCTGATCTGCCTCCCCCTCTAGGGCGACCCCTAGCTGACTCACCTCCACCCCGAGCTGTCTCGACGGATGGTGAGGTAGCTGGGGTTGTAGTCGGAGGCTTACTCCTCTGCTTAGATAGACCTCCATGACGACGAGGACACTGCCTCCACATATGCCCAAGCTCCCCACACTCAAAACAACTCCCTGGTGCTGGCGGCGGAAACTGAAGGGAACCCCTAGCACTGGGATGACTGGTAGAAGAACCTGGCATGGAAGAGCCCTGAACAGGTGGAGCACGGGACGAACTCTGAACTGGAAGGGCACTAAGTGATGAGTGGCCCTGATGAGAACTGTGCGAACCATGGCCAGATGAGCCACCCCGATGAAATGGCCGAGCTGACTGAGCCTGTCTGAAATGACGACCTCTATCGTGCTGGAACTGACTCCCAAAAGGAGCACCGCTGAATCCACCCTGACCACGAGGACTCTTGGCCTCCCACTCAACCCTTTCCTAACCGCGAACCATCTCAATCTGCCGAGAAATGTCGACAACCTCATCAAAGGTAGCACCTGAAACTCGCTTCCTGGTCATGAGCAACTGTAGCTGATAAGTGAGGCCATCAATAAACCTCATGATCCTCTCTCTGTCCCTGGGAACCAACCAGATAGCATGACGGGCCAACTCGGAGAACCGCATCTCATACTGCATCACAGACATATCACCCTGTCATAGCCGCTCAAACTGTCTACGCAGCTCCTCTCTGCGGGATCGAGGCACGAACTTCTCCAAAAATACCACAGAGAACTGCTGCCAAGTAAGGGGTGTTGCGCCAACAGGCCTACGCCTCTCGTAAGTCTCCCGCCATCTGAGTGCAGCCCTAGAAAACTAAAAGGTAGTGAACAAGACCCAACAAGTCTCAGAAATACCAGCAGTATGGAGTATCCTCTGACACCTGTCCAAAAAGTCCTGAGCATCCTCCCTCTCTGTGCCACTGAAAGGTGGTGGATGAAGTCTCCCAAACCTCTCCAACCTACGCTGATCATCCTCAGGCATATCAGGAACCACATAATCCTGAGCAACACCAACTGGCTGGGCTGGTGGTGCCTCTGGTGTCTGAAGTCCCTGAATAACTGCTCGGGTGTGCGAGCAACAGGAGTCTGAGTGCCTTCCCTGGCCTGAGAAGTGGTTGCGGCCGTCGAAATAGAGACCGCTTAAGCAAGGCCAGTACACACTGTCAGAATCTGAGCTAGGGCCTCTTGAAGGCCTGGAATCACAATAGGTACATGTGGTGCCTGAGCTGGTGCATCAACAACTGGAACTTGGTCCTGATCTGGGACAACCGGTGGATCTATAGGTACTGCCCCAACTGTTGTACGGGCTGCACCTCTGCCCCTACCACGGCCTCTACCGCGGCCTCATCCTCTCGTGGCCCTGGCTGGTGGTACTGGTAGCTGGCCCTCCTGACCAGTAGCACGAGTCCTCACCATCTGTGAGAGAATGAAACAACATATGTTTAGTTACTAGAATCAATAGATTCGCACGACAAGAATTCAAGAATATGGAGTTTCCTAAAGGTTCTGCAGCCTCCTGAATATAAGTACAGACGTCTCCGTACCGATCCGCAAGACTCTACTAAACACGCTCATGACTCGTGAGACCTATGTAACCTAGGCCCTGATACCAATCTGTCACGACCCAAAACTAACCCCCTGTCGTGATGGCACCTATCGTGGAACTAGGCAAGCCGACTCATTTCCAAAACAAAATGATATTTTCATTTCAAAGATAATTTCAAGGTTATTTAACATAAAAACCTCCATTTAAAGAGTTCAAATCAAAGAAAAACAGAAGTGCGGAAAAGAAAAGCCCGACATCGGGGTGTCACTAGTCATGAGCATCTACTATAATCTGTCTAACAATATCAAGGCTAACTCAGCCTGGAAAAATAGCTAAATACTACTAGAGGAAGATAAGAGGGAGAAGAGCAGGGGCTGCGATCGCCAAACAGCTACCTTGCTATCTCCAAGAAAATCTGCAACCAGAACACTCAATAACCGCTACCATGTCCAGCCACACTTGGATCTGCACACAAGGTGCAGGGAGTAACGTGGGTACGCCAACTCAGTAAGTAACAATAATAAATAAAGAATGAGCAGTAGTGACGAGCAATGAAGCATATAACGTTCATATCAGGAAATCTCAGTAAAATACCACATTCTCTTAAAAATCAGGATTTGAATCAAACATCTCGTTTAAACCCAGTTCCAATAAAAATCATTTTTTTATTTTCCAATAGTTTTTCAAACAAAGGCTCAATGCAAAGGTGAGCAAAAATGATGAAATCATAAACAACCACTCGGGCAGACCTCACAGTCACTCGTACCACTCGGGCATACCTCATAATCACTCTTGTCACTCGGGCATACCTCACAATCACTCTTGCCTCCCAGTCACTCAGCACTCGGCACTCGGCACTCGCACTCAATAGGTACCTGCACTCACTGGGGGTGTCTATAGACTCCGGAGGGGCTCCTTCATCCCAAGCGCTATAATTTGCAAGGACAACTCACGTGCGATAATAATAAAGTATGTTGCAGGCGGGCAGCCCCGATCCACACTCATCCTCACCAATCAGGTCCTCGGCCTCACTCAATCACAAGTATGCTGCAGACGGGCAACCCCCATCCACACTCATCCTCACAAATCAAGCAACTCGGGCATTTCAGTAAACAGGGCATTCGGCCCAAAACATTTATATGCATCAAAATAGAGTCATAAAACTGAGTTATGCAGTAAACTAGTATAAACATGACTGAGTATAGATTTTTCAATCCAAAACAGTGAGAGGATGATACGAAACAACCCCTAAGGGTCCAAACAGCATTGGCGCAAGGCCCAAACATGGCATTCAGCCCAATTTACATAAAATCTTTCTAAATCATATAAGTATCTTTGGTTTCAAGAAAGTATGCAACTTTACAGTTGCTACGGGACGGACCAAGTCACAAATCCCCAACAGTGCACGCCCAAACACCCGTCACCTAGCATGTGCGTCACCTTAAAATAATAGAATGATACGAAATCCGGGGTTTCATACCCTCAGTACTAGATTTACAATCGTTACTTACCTCAAACCGGTCAAATCTCTACCCCGCAATGTTCTTGCCTCTAGACTCTGCCTCCATATACTCCAAATCTATTCACAATCAATATAATACCATCAATATACGCTAATGGAGTGAATTACACAAGAAAAGCTTCAACATTAGACCAAAACCCGAAATTGGCTCAAAATTCGCTTGTGGGGCCCATGTCTCGGAACCCGACAAAAGTTACAAAATCCGAAAGCCCATTCAACCACGAGTCTACCCATACCAATTTTACCAAAATCCAACCTCAACTCGACCCTCAAATCTACAAATCTAATTTCTAAATTTCTAAGTTTCAATCTCTGATTTACGCCTCAAAATCATGTAATCTAGTTGGATTACTCGATGATAATTTAATATTATGGAGTAGAAATGATCACAAGGGACTTACCTCAAGTTTTCCTTGAAAATAGATCAAAAATCGCCTCTCCCCAAGCTCTAATTCGTCAAAAATGGCAAATGGGACGAAGTCCCTATTTTTATAATTCTGCCCAGACATCCTCGGTTCTGCCTCGATCTTGGCCTTCGATCGTGGCCCTCGACCCTGGTCCTCGGTCCTGCCCCTCGATCTTGGTTCTCGATTCGGAGCTCGATTGTGCCTTCGATCGTGGCCCTCGACTTTGAGCTCGATCTGGGCTTCGATCGTGGCCCTCGACCCTGGGCTCGATCATGGCTTCGATCGTGGCCCTCGACCTTGAGCTCGATCTGGGCTTCGATCGTGGCCCTCGACCCTGAACTCGATCTGGGCTTTGATCGTGGCCCTCGACCCTGAGCTCGATCTGGGATCGATTTCTGGGTAGAAGCAATTACCAACAGAAGGAAATTGCAGCAGCTGTTCTAGTTCAATATTTGATCCGTTAACCATCCGAAACTCACCCCGAGGCCCTCGGGACCTCAACAAAATATACCAACAAGTTCTAAAACATCATACGAACTTATTTTAATCCTCAAATCACCTCAAACAACGCAAAAACCATGAATTACACCCCAATTCAAGCGTAATGAACTTTAAAATTTCTAATTTCTACAAGCAACTCCGGAACCTAGCAAATCACGTCCGATTGACCTCAAATTTTGCACACAATTCCTAAATGACATAACAGAGGTATTCAAATTTTTAAAATCAGATTCCGACCCTGATATCAAAAAGTCAACCCCCCCGGTCAAACTTCTCAAAAATAAAACTTTCGGCATTTCAAGCCTAATTCCTCTACGGACTTTCAAATAATATTTCGGACATGTTCCTAAGCCCAAAATCACGATACGGAGCTATTGAAATCATCAAAATTTAAATCCGAGGTCGTTTGTATATTGGTTCATATCCGGTTCATTTTTCTAACTTAAAATTTTCAATTATGAGACTAGTGTCTCATTTCACCCCGAGTTCCTTCCGGACTTGAACCAACTAACCTGATATAACATAATATAGCTGAATAATACAAAAAGAAGTAGGAATGGAGAAAATAAGGTTATAACTCTCGAAACGACCGGCCGGGTCGTTACACTCTTCTTGCTTATATATAAGTTCATCAAGGTGTTCTTCTTTCCACCACTCTTTCATCTTCCTACACTTCTTGTTACGCATTTTCTCCTTTATCTACTTCTCATACTCTTTGTTGAGAATCTCTGTCTCTTTCTCAAATTTACTCATTGGAGCTGAAATGTCCAAATTGGTTTTCTGGCTAAATCAATTATCCGGAAGCCATGTTGTTATGCAACACGTGCATCACCGTGGTAACTAGTCATAGCCTTTAGGGAAATCGTACTATTTTCTTAGGGGTCTAATAGCACTCACATGTGCATTGATTATTTTCATTAGGAATTGGTGTCTATGTGGCCGAGACGATCTAGTGGAAAAGGACATAGAGATGCAGGAACGTCTTGCGGAGATTTTTACGATCTTCTTAACCAAGATGATTGGAGGAGAAGTTGAGCTTCCATGGGACCACAAGTTTCACCCGCATTTCATCCATAGATGGATCCAGATCTGCTACATACCCAATCCGTCGCGGCACTATATGAAATAAAGTACTGTATAAGTTTACTAAGTTTTTTAGTTTGTTACAACTGCACGAATGTATTTGTGAAACGAATAGTTCAATAAAAGCTTAATATAAACGGTCGTCATTAGCATTGGATTATCATATTATTGTTTCGTCTAAAATTACGTTGGAAATTTTAATTATTTTCAAATGAAAAGAATGTCAGCTTTCAAATAGTTTGGTAGACACATGGTGGAAGGGATCTCCTCCTAATGGAAAGGACCACAACTTCTTAAAAAGACACTTTAAATGTGGAAATTAAATCTAGAGTTATTTAATTATAAAAGGGATCTGATTATATTGGAGTTGGTTTGAGAAATCAATACTTAAAAACTTATGAGGTCTTAAGTAAATTAAATAAAACTAGCTACGTGTGCGCCTCACGTGCATCTCGTGCGTCACACGTGCATCTTTTGTATATTAGTAAAAACTTTTCGAAAATCTTATACATTTCAAATCTACTTATGGCAATCTCCGGATGCCACGTGCACCACCGTGGTAGCTGGTCAGAGCTTGCGTGGAAATTTTACTTTTTTATTGGGGCTATGATAGCACTCACATGTGCATTTATTTGTTGCATTAGGAGGTGGTGTCTATGTAGCCGAGATAATCCAGTGGACAGGGACATAGAGATGGAGGAGCGTCCTGCAGAGATTTGTACGATCTTCTTGAACGAGATGATTGGAGGAGAAGTTGAGCTTCCATGTGGCCACAAGTTTCACGCGTATTACATCTATAAATGGATGTCCAGATCTACTACATGCCCAATCCGTCAGAGCATTATATGAAATAAAGTACTCTATAGGTGTACTAATTTTTATCGTTTGTTACAAATGCACCAATATAGATAAATAAGGTAGCTTAATCAAGGTTACGTTAAAATTTTTATATCTAGGAGATATGCTCTTTCTGTCCCTTTTATTTTGTGATAGAATAGTATGTTGGGCCATTCTCCATAGAACAGTTTGCTAGCGAAAACCGAGCAGTTTCTCAATTGATTATCTTCCAATTAGAAAATTACATTCTCAACTGCTACTACAAAATCCCTTGATGAAAAAACAACAACGACACCACAGAAATCCCTCCTCCATCTTACTAGAAGCAAGTGACAGTGTAAAAATTATATCAAATCCCTCCTCCATAATATATATTGCCTCTTGGCTTTCCTACTCTTCTTGCTTATATATAAGTTCATCAAGGTGTTCTTCTTTCCACCACTCTTTCATCTTCCTAGACTTCTTGTTACACATTTTCCCATTTATCTCCATGTCACACTCTTTGTTGAGAATCTCTATCTCTTCCTCAAATTTACTCATTGGTGCTGATATGTCCAAATTGGTTTTCTAGCTAACTTTATTGTCCAGAAGCCATGTTGTTGTGCAACACGTGTATCACCGTGGTAACTAGTCATAGCCTTTATGGAAATCGTACTATTTTCTTAGGGGTCTAATAGCACTCACATGTGCATTGATTATTTGCATTAGGAATTGGTGTCTATGTGGCCGAGACGATCTAGTGGAAAAGGACATAGAGATGCAGGAACGTCTTGCAGATATTTTTACGATCTTCTTAACCGAGATGATTGGAGGAGAAGTTGAGCTTCCATGGGACCACAAGTTTCACCCGCATTGCTTCCATAGATGGATCCAGATCTGCTACATACCCAATCCGTCGCGGCACTATATGAAATAAAGTACTGTATAAGTTTACTAATTTTTTTAGTTTGTTACAACTGCACGAATGTATTTGTGAAACGAATAGTTCAATAAAAGCTTAATATAAACGGTCGTCATTAGCATTGGATTATCATATTATTGTTTCGTCTAAAATTACGTTGGAAATTTTATTTATTTTCAAATGAAAAGAATGTCAGCTTTCAAATAGTTTGGTAGACACATGGTGGAAGGGATCTCCTCCTAATGGAAAGGACCACAACTTCTTAAAAAGACACTTTAATGTGGAAATTAAATCTAGAGTTATTTAATTATAAAAGGGATCTGATTATATTGGAGTTGGTTTGAGAAATCAATACTTAAAAACTTATGAGGTCTTAAGTAAATTAAATAAAACTAGCTACGTGTGTGCCTCACGTGCATCTCGTGCGTCACACGTGCATCTTTTGTATATTAGTAAAAACTTTTCGAAAATCTTATACATTTCAAATCTACTTATGGCAATCTCCGGATGCCACGTGCACCACCGTGGTAGCTGGTCAGAGCTTGCGTGGAAATTTTACTTTTTTATTGGGGCTATGATAGCACTCACATGTGCATTTATTTGTTGTATTAGGAGGTGGTGCCTATGTAGCCGAGATAATCCAGTGGACAGGGACATAGAGATGGAGGAGCGTCCTGCAGAGATTTGTACGATCTGCTTGAACGAGATGATTGGAGGAGAAGTTGAGCTTCCATGTGGCCACAAGTTTCACGCGTATTACATCTATAAATGGATGTCCAGATCTACTACATGCCCAATCCGTCAGAGCATTATATGAAATAAAGTACTCTATAGGTGTACTAATTTTTATCGTTTGTTACAAATGCACCAATGTAGATAGGTAGCTTAATCAAGGTTACGTTAACATTTTTATATCTAGGAGATATGCTCTTTCTGTCCCTTTTATTTTGTGATATAATAGTATGTTGGGCCATTCTCCATAGAACAGTTTGCTAGCGAAAACCGAGCAGTTTCTCAATTGATTATCTTCCAATTAGAAAATTACATTCTCAACTGCTACTACAAAATCCCTTGATGAAAAAACAACAACGACACCACAGAAATCCCTCCTCCATCTTACTAGACGCAAGTGACAGTGTAAAAATTATATCAAATCCCTCCTCCGTAATATATATTGCCTCTTGGCTTTCCTACTCTTCTTGCTTATATATAAGTTCATCAAGGTGTTCTTCTTTCCACCACTCTTTCATCTTCCTAGACTTCTTGTTACACATTTTCCCCTTCATCTCCATCTCACACTCTTTGTTGAGAATCTCTATCTCTTCCTCAAATTTACTCATTGGTGCTGAAATGTCCAAATTGGTTTTCTAGCTAACTCTATTGTCCAGAAGCCATGTTGTTGTGCAACACGTGTATCACCGTGGTAACTAGTCATAGCCTTTATGGAAATAGTACTATTTTCTTAGGGGTCTAATAGCACTCACATGTGCATTGATTATTTGCATTATGAATTGGTGTCTATGTGGCCGAGACGATCTAGTGGAAAAGGACATAGAGATGCAGGAACGTCTTGCGGAGATTTTTACGATCTTCTTAACCGAGATGATTGGAGGAGAAGTTGAGCTTCCATGGGACCACAAGTTTCACCCGCATTGCATCCATAGATGGATCCAGATCTGCTACATGCCCAATCCGTCGCGGCACTATATGAAATAACGTACTGTATAAGTTTACTAATTTTTTAGTTTGTTACAACTGCACGAATGTATTTGTGAAACGAATAGTTCAATAAAAGCTTAATATAAACAGTCGTCATTAGCATTGGATTATCATATTATTGTTTCATCTAAAATTGCGTTGGAAATTTTAATTATTTTCAAATGAAAAGAATGTCAGCTTTCAAATAGTTTGGTAGACACATGGTGGAAGGGATCTCCTCCTAATGGAAAGGACCACAACTTCTTAAAAAGATACTTTAAATGTGGAAATTAAATCTAGAGTTATTTAATTATAAAAGGGATCTGATTATATTGGAGTTGGTTTGAGAAATCAATACTTAAAAACTTATGAGGTCTTAAGTAAATTAAATAAAACTAGCTACGTGTGCGCCTCACTTGCATCTCGTGCGTCACACGTGCATCTTCTATATATTAGTAACAAATTTTCGAAAATCTTATACATTGTCAAATCTACTTATGGTAATCTCCGGATGCCATGTTGCTACACAACATGTGCACCACCTTGGTAGGTGGTCAGAGCTTGCGTGGAAATTTTACTTTTTTATTGGGGCTCTGATAGCACTCGTGTGCATTTATTTGTTGCATCAGAAGGTGGTGTCTATGTAGCCGAGATGATCCAGTGGATAGGTACATAGAGATGCGGGAGCGTCCTGCGGAGATTTGTACTATCTTCTTGAACGAGATGATTGGAGGAGAAGTTGATCTTCCATGCGGCCACAAGATTTACCCACATTGCATCCATAAATGGATGTCCAGATCTTCTACATGCCTAATCTATCGCGGCATTAGGTGTACTAATATTTCTCGTTTATTGCAACTGCACAAATGTAGATAAATAATATAGCTTAATCAAGGTTACGTTATTATTTTTATAGATAGGAGAAATGTTCTTTGTGTACCTTTTATGTTGTGATATAATAGTATGTTGAACCATTCTCCGAAGAACAGTTCGCTAGAGATAACCAGCCGTTTCTCAACTGACTATCTGCCAATTAGAAAATTTCATTCTCAACTGCTACTACAAAATCCCTTGATGAAAAAACAACGACACCACAAAAATCCCTCCTCTATCTTATCAGAAGCAAGTGACAGTGTAAAAACTATATCAAATCCCTCCTCTGTAATATATATAACCTCTTGGCTTTCTTAATCTTCTTGCTTATATATAAGTTCATCATGGTGCTCTTCTTTCCAGCACTTTTTCATCTTCCTAGAATTTTTGTTACGCATTTTCCCCTCCATATCCTTCTCACACTCTTTGTTGAGAATCTCTATCTCTTCCTCAAATTAACTTTTTGGTGCTGAAATGTCCAAATTGGTTTTCTGGCTAACTCTATTATCCGGAAGCCAGGTTGCTGTGAAACACGTGCACCACCGTGGTAGCTGGTCAGAGCCTGAGTGAAAATCCTACTATTTTCTTAGGGCTCTGATAGCACTCACGTGTGCATTGATTATTTACATTAGGAAGTGGTGTCTATGAGCCCGCGACGATCCACTGGAGAGGGACATAGAGATGCAGGAATATCTTGTGGAGATTTGTACGATCTTCTTGAACGAGATGATTAGAGGAGGAATTTAGCTTCCTTAGGGCCACAAGTTTTACCCGCATTGCATCCATAGATGGATCCAGGTAGACACATGGTGGAAGGGATCTCCACCCAATGGAAAGGACCACAACTTCTTAAAAAGACACTTTAAATGTGAAAATTAAATATAGAGTTATTTAATTATAAAAGGGATCCGATTTTATTGGAGTTGGTTTGAGAAATGAATACTTAAGATATTATGATGTCTCAAGTAAATCAAATAAAACTTGCTTCATGTGTGCCTCATGTGCATCTCGTGAGTTACACGTGCATCTTCTATATATTAGTAAAACAAATTTGAAAATCGAAAACATTGTCAAATCTATGTATGTCAATCTCCGGATGCTGTGCAACGTCGCACGTAAGTAAAAATGAGGTCGTGATAGTTTCTGTGCAACACGTGCACCACCGTGGTAGCTGGTCAGATCCTGCGTGAAAATCCTACTATTTTCTTAGGGCTCTGATAGCACTCACGTGTGCATTGATTATTTGCATTAGGAAGTGGTGTCTATGTGGACGAGACGATCCAGTTGAGAGGGACAAAGAGATGCAGAAATGTCCTGTGGAGATTTGTACGATCTGCTTGAACGAGATGATTAAAGGAGAAGTTGAACTTCCATGGGGCCACAAGTTTTACCCGCATTGCATCCATAGATGGATCCAAATCTGCTACATGCCCAATCCATCATGACACTATATGAAATAAAGTACTGTATAAGTTTACTAATTTTTTTAGTTTGTTACCACTGCACGAATGTATTCGTAAAACGAATAGTACAATAAAAGCTTAATATAAACGGTCGTCATTAGATTTGGATTTTCATATTATTGTTTCGTCTAATATTGCGTTGGAAGTTTTAATTATTTTGAAATGAAAAGAATGTCAGCTTTCAAATAGTTTGGTAGACAGATGGTGGAAGGGATCTCCTCCTAATGGAAAGGACCACAACTTCTTAAAAAGACACTTTAAATAGGGAAATTAAATATAGAGTTATTTAATTATAAAAGGGATCCGATTTTATTGGAGTTGGCTTGAGAAATCAATACTTAAAAACTTATGAGGTCCCAAGTAAATCAAATAAAACTTGATTCGTGTGCGCCTCGCATGCATCTCGTGTGTCACACGTGCATCTTCTATATATTAGTAAAATCTTTTCAAAAATCTTAGACATTGTCAAATCTACGTATGTCAATCTCCGGATGCCATGTTGTTGTGCAACACGTGCTCCACCATGGTAGCTGGTCAGAGTCTGCGTGAAAATTCTACTTTTTTATTGAGGCTTTGATAGCACTCACGTGTGCATTTATTTGTTGCATTAAGAGGTGGTGTCTATGTAGACGAGATGTTCCACTGGACAGGGATATAGACATGCAGGAGCGTCCTGCGGAGATTTGTACGATATGGTTGAACGAGATGATTGGAGGAGACGTTGAGCTTCCATGCGGCCACACGTTTCACCCGCATTGCATCCATAGATGGATTCCAGATCTTCTACATGCCCAATCTTTCGCGACATTATATGAAATAAAGTATTGTATATGTGTACAAATTTTTCTAGTTCGTTACAACTGCACGAATGTAGATAAATAAGGTAGCTTAATCAAGGTTATGTTAACATTTTTAAAGCTAGGAGACATGCTCTTTGTGTACCTTTTATGTTGTGATATAATAGTATGTTGAGCCATTCTTTGGAGAATAGTTTGCTAGTGAAAACCGAGTTGTTTCTCAACTGACTATCCGCCAATTAGAAAATTTCATTCTCAACTGCTACTACCAAATCCCTTGATGAAAAAACAACAATGACACCACAGAAATCCGTCCTCCATCTTACTAGAAGTAAGTGACAGTGTAAAAACTATATCAAATCCTTACTCTGTAATATATATAGCCTCTTGCCTTTCTTACTCTTCTTGCTTATATATAAGTTCATCAAGGTGCTCTTCTTTCCACCACTCTTTCATCTTCCTAGATTTCTTGTTACGCATTGTCCCCTTCATCTCCTTCTAACACTCTTTGTTGAGAATATCTATCTCTTTCTCAAATTATTCATTTGTGCTGAAATGTCCAAATTGGTTTTCTGGCTAACTCTATTGTCCGGAAGCCATATTTCTGTGCAACACGTACACCACTGTTGTAGCTGGTCAGAGCCTGCGTGGAAATCCTACTATTTTCTTAGGGCTCTGATAGCACTCACATGTACATTGATTATTTGCATTAGGTAGTGGTGTCTATGTGGCCGAGACGATCCAGTGGAGATGGACATAGAGATGCAGGAACGTCTTGCGGAGATTTGTACGATCTGCTTGTACGAGATGATTGGAGGAGAAGTTGAGCTTCCATGGGGCCACTAGTTTCACCTGCATTGCATCCATAGATGGATTCAGATATGCTACATGCCTAATCCGTCGGGGCGTTATATGAAATAAAGTATTGAATAAGTTTACTAATTTTTTTAGTTTGTTACAACTGCACGAATGTATTCGTAAAACGAATAGTACAATAAAAGCTTAATATAGACGGTCGTCATTAGCATTGGATTTTCATATTATATTTTCGTCTAAAATTGCATTGGAATTTTTAATTATTTTGAAATGAAAAGAATGTCAGCTTTCAAATAGTTTGGTAGACAGATGGTGGAAGGGATCTCCTCCTAATGGAAAGGACCACAACTTCTTAAAAAGACACTTTAAATAGGGAAATTAAATATAGAGTTATTTAATTATAAAAGGGATCCGATTTTATTGGAGTTGGTTTGAGAAATCAATACTTAAAAACTTATGAGGTCCCAAGTAAATCAAATTAAACTTGATTCGTGTGCGCCTCGCGTGCATATCGTGCGTCACACGTGCATCTTCTATATATTAGTAAAATCTTTTCGAAAATATTATACATTGTCAAATCTATGTATGTCAATCTCCGGATGCCATGTTGTTGTGCAACACGTGCACCACCATGGTAGCTGGTCAGAGTCTGCGTGGAAATTCTACTTTTTTATTGGGGCTCTGATAGCACTCACGTGTGCATTTATTTGTTGCATTAAGAGGTGGTGTCTATGTAGACGAGATGTTCCACTGGACAGGGATATAGACATGCAGGAGCGTCCTGCGGAGATTTGTACGATATGGTTGAACGAGATGATTGGAGGAGACGTTGAGCTTCCATACGGCCACACATTTCACTCGTATTGCATCCATAGATGGATTCCAGATCTTCTACATGCCCAATCTGTCGCGGCATTATATGAAATAAAGTATTGTATATGTGTACAAATTTTTCTAGTTCGTTACAACTGCACGAATGTAGATAAATAAGGTAGCTTAATCAAGGTTACGTTAACATTTTTAAAGCTAGGAGACATGCTCTTTGTGTACCTTTTATGTTGTGATATAATAGTATGTTGAGCCATTCTTTGGAGAATAGTTTGCTAGTGAAAACCGAGTTGTTTCTCAACTGACTATCCGCCAATTAGAAAATTTCATTCTCAACTGCTACTACAAAATCCCTTGATGAAAAAACAACAATGACACCACAGAAATCCTTCCTCCATCTTACTAGCAGCAAGTGACAGTGTAAAAACTATATCAAATCCTTACTCCGTAATATATATAGCCTCTTGCCTTTCTTACTCTTCTTGCTTATATATAAGTTCATCAAGGTGCTCTTCTTTCCACCACTCTTTCATCTTCCTAGACTTCTTGTTACGCATTTTCCCCTTCATCTCCTTCTAACAATCTTTGTTGAAAATATCTATCTCTTTCTCAAATTATTCATTGGTGCTGAAATGTCCAAATTAGTTTTCTGGCTAACTCTATTGTCCGGAAGCCATATTTCTGTGCAACACGTACACCACCGTTGTAGCTGGTCAGAGCCTGCGTGGAAATCCTACTATTTTCTTAGGGCTCTGATAGCACTCACGTGTACATTGATTATTTGCATTAGGTAGTGGTGTTTATGTGGCCGAGACGATCCAGTGGAGATGGACATAGAGATGCACGAACATCTTGCAAAGATTTGTGCGATATGCTTGAACGAGATGATTGGAGGAGAAGTTGAGCTTCCATGGGGCCACTAGTTTCACCTGCATTGCATCCATAGATGGATTCAGATATGCTACATGCCTAATCCGTCGGGGCGTTATATGAAATAAAGTATTGAATAAGTTTACTAATTTTTTTAGTTTGTTACAACTGCACGAATGTATTCGTAAAACGAATAGTACAATAAAAGCTTAATATAGACGGTCGTCATTAGCATTGGATTTTCATATTATATTTTCGTCTAAAATTGCATTGGAATTTTTAATTATTTTGAAATGAAAAGAATGTCAGCTTTCAAATAGTTTGGTAGACAGATGGTGGAAGGGATCTCCTCCTAATGGAAAGGACCACAACTTCTTAAAAAGACACTTTAAATAGGGAAATTAAATATAGAGTTATTTAATTATAAAAGGGATCCGATTTTATTGGAGTTGGTTTGAGAAATCAATACTTAAAAACTTATGAGGTCCCAAGTAAATCAAATTAAACTTGATTCGTGTGCGCCTCGCGTGCATATCGTGCGTCACACGTGCATCTTCTATATATTAGTAAAATCTTTTCGAAAATATTATACATTGTCAAATCTATGTATGTCAATCTCCGGATGCCATGTTGTTGTGCAACACGTGCACCACCATGGTAGCTGGTCAGAGTCTGCGTGGAAATTCTACTTTTTTATTGGGGCTCTGATAGCACTCACGTGTGCATTTATTTGTTGCATTAAGAGGTGGTGTCTATGTAGACGAGATGTTCCACTGGACAGGGATATAGACATGCAGGAGCGTCCTGCGGAGATTTGTACGATATGGTTGAACGAGATGATTGGAGGAGACGTTGAGCTTCCATACGGCCACACATTTCACTCGCATTGCATCCATAGATGGATTCCAGATCTTCTACATGCCCAATCTGTCGCGGCATTATATGAAATAAAGTATTGTATATGTGTACAAATTTTTCTAGTTCGTTACAACTGCACGAATGTAGATAAATAAGGTAGCTTAATCAAGGTTACGTTAACATTTTTAAAGCTAGGAGACATGCTCTTTGTGTACCTTTTATGTTGTGATATAATAGTATGTTGAGCCATTCTTTGGAGAATAGTTTGCTAGTGAAAACCGAGTTGTTTCTCAACTGACTATCCGCCAATTAGAAAATTTCATTCTCAACTGCTACTACAAAATCCCTTGATGAAAAAACAACAATGACACCACAGAAATCCTTCCTCCATCTTACTAGCAGCAAGTGACAGTGTAAAAACTATATCAAATCCTTACTCCGTAATATATATAGCCTCTTGCCTTTCTTACTCTTCTTGCTTATATATAAGTTCATCAAGGTGCTCTTCTTTCCACCACTCTTTCATCTTCCTAGACTTCTTGTTACGCATTTTCCCCTTCATCTCCTTCTAACAATCTTTGTTGAAAATATCTATCTCTTTCCCAAATTATTCATTGGTGCTGAAATGTCCAAATTGGTTTTCTGGCTAACTCTATTGTCCGGAAGCCATATTTCTGTGCAACACGTACACCACCGTTGTAGCTGGTCAGAGCCTGCATGGAAATCCTACTATTTTCTTAGGGCTCTGATAGCACTCACGTGTACATTGATTATTTGCTTTAGGTAGTGGTGTTTATGTGGCCGAGACGATCCAGTGGAGATGGACATAGAGATGCACGAACATCTTGCAAAGATTTGTGCGATATGCTTGAACGATATGATTGGAGGAGAAGTTGAGATTCCATGGGGCCACTAGTTTCACCCGCATTGCATCCATAAATGGATTCAGATCTACTACATGCCTAATCCGTTGGGGAATTATATGAAATAAAGTATTGTATAAGTTCACTAATTGTTTTAGTTTGTTACAACTGCAGGAATGTATTTGTAAAACGAATAGTACAATAAAATCTTAATATATACGGTCGTCATTAGCATTGAATTTTCATATTATTGTTTTGTCTAAAATTGCGTTGGAATTTTTAATTATTTACAAATGAAAAGAATGTCATCTTTCAAATAGTTTGGTAAACACATGGTGGAAGAGATCTCCTCCCAATGGAAAGGACCACAACTTCTTAAAAACACACTTTAAATGCATCTCGTGCGTCACACGTGCATCTTCTTTATATTAGTAAAAACATTTTGAAAATCTTATACATTGTCAAATCTATTTATGACAATCTCCGGATGCCCTGTTACTGGGCAACACGTGCACCACCGTGGTTGCTGGTCAGAGCCTACGTGAAAATTTTACTTTTTTTATTGTGGCTCTGATAGCACTCACGTGTGCATTTATTTCTTGCATTAGAAGGTGGTGTCTATATAGCCAAGAGGATCTAGTGGACAGGGACATAGAAATGCCGGAGCGTCCTGAAGTTATTTGTACAATCTACTTGAACGAGATGATTGGAGGAGAAGTTGATCTTTCATGCGGCCACAAGTTTCACCCGCATTGCATCCATAAATGGATGTCCAGATCTGCTACATGCCCAATCTGTTGCAGCATTATATGGAATAAAGTATTGTATAAGTGTACTAATCTTTCTATCTTGTTACAACTGCATGAATGTAGCTAAATAAGGTAGCTTAATCAAGGTTACGTTAACACTTTTATAGCTAGGAGATATGCTCTTTGTGTACCTTTTATGTTGTGATATAATAGTGTGTTGAGCCATTCTCCGGAGAATAGTTTGCTAGAGAAAACCAAATCGTTTCTCAACTGACTATATGCCAATTAGAATATTTCATTCTTAACTAGTACTACAAAATCCCTTAATGAAAAAACAACAACGACACAACAGAAATTCCTCCTCCGTCTTACCTGTAACGATCCGACTTGTTGTTTTAAGAATTTATGTCCTATTCAATGACTCAAGGTTCCGAGTAGCTTAGTTATGTGTATTATTACTTGCGTGTGTGATCGAGTTTGATTTCCGGAAGATTCGGAGCAAAATTGAAAGAACAATTCTTTTTTTTGAAGCTTAAATGAAAAGAGTTGAACGGAGTTTGACTTTTGAGTAAACGACTCCGGAATGGAATTTTGATGATGTCAATAGCTTTGTATGGGAAATTCAGACTTAGGCGTATGTCCGTATTTGGATTTGGAAGTCCGTGGGATAATTTGACGCATTTTCGCGAAAGTTGAAAAATGGAAGATTTTTAGAAAGTTTAACCGGGAGTTGACTTTATTGATATCAGGGTCGAAATTTGATTCTGGAAATTGGAACAGCTCCATTATGTCATTTGGGACTCGTGTGCAAAATTTGGGGTCATTCCGGATTGATTTGATAGGTTTCAGCATTGAATATAGAATTTGGAATTTGTTAGTTTTCATTAAGCTTGAATTGGGGTGCGATTCGTGTTTTAGTGTTGTTTAATGTAATTTAAGGCATTGACTAAGTTTGTGTCATATTATGGGACTTGTCAGTATATTTTGTTGGGGTCCCATGGGGCTCGGATGAGTTTTGGAAGAGCTTTTGGAAGAGTTTGGTGTTTTGAGCATAGGCATGTAATGATTCAAAGGTCCATTTTTAGTTTTAGAGATTGAAATTCGATTTCGAGACTTCCGGGAGTTTGATAATGAATTATAGGAATGATCTATAATGTTTGGTCTAATATCATCAAGTCGCGATTGGGGTTTTAGCGTGAAACATGAGTTAATTATTTAACGAGCAAAATTGGTATTGCATTGAGCAAGTGAGCTCCAAATTGATTTTTGATTGAACCACTAGGTTCGTATTATTATTTGTGACTTATAGGAACACGAATCGTCGAATTCCGAGTTCGTATGATGGAATTAGAGCCTTTTTAGTGAAATATTAAATTGTTGGAGCAAGTAGTTTCTGGTGCGGACCGTTAGGGACGGGAAATGAACTTTTAGTGACTGGAAATGGACATTTAGTGACGAGAAATGGGTTTTTATTGAGCAGATTTGTTTTTTTGTTTTTAGCTCATTTCAACATTTTTGGAGCTAGGGATCTCGGATTTGGGCGAATTTTGAGAGAATTTTCACCACATGGATTGGGGTAAGTGTTTCCTACTCGATTTTCATTATATTTCATGATTCAATGATTATTTTCATCTTTTATTAGTGAATCAATTGGAAGAAAATGAGATTTTTGCAAAATCTTTCAAAAACGAAAATTTAAGATTTGGAGGTCGATTCGTTATTAGAATTCGGTAAATTTGATATGGTTGAACTCGTATCAGAATGGCAGTTCGAATTTTGTGAAAATTCTGTCGGGTTCCGAGAGGCGGGCCCCGCGTTGACTTTTGGTTGACTTTTTAATGCAAAATTTTAAGTTGATATTTGATGAACCGGAATTATTTGCGATGCATTTTAATGAAGTTATACAATCAATTTGGATAGACTTGAGTTGTACGGAGCTCAATTCAAGCAAGAAGGCTATTTTAGAATATCGACGTAACTTCGAAAAGGTAAGTATCTTGCCTAACCTTGAGTGGGGGAATTACCCCTTAGACATTGAGTCGTATGTGCCAGTTGTATAATGTGAAAGTCGTGTACGCGAGGTGACGTATACGTACTCGGCCTTATATGTGCAAATTTTATTCGTTTAAAGTCGTGGGCAATTTTAAGTATTAAATTGGAAATTTGCTGTCACTTATTAAATCTGTCATGACCCAATTTTTCCTATAGGCCGTGATGACACCCAACGTTACTGCTATGCAAGCCAATAGTGAACTAACTACGTGATTGTTTCTTTTAACAATTTGGAAATAGTTGATTTTTAATTATTGAACAAATAGGAAGTGAAAATTTTCATAAAAGTGAGTAATATACAATTTAAGAGTAATTGAGAGGAAATAAATAATCAAAATCAACATGTGCTACTAGCATAAATTCCAAGACCTGGTGTCACAAGTGTATGAGTTACTAGTAGAATATACAAAACATACTACACTACTATCTGAAATGAAGTAGACAGAATATAAAGACAAAAGAGAGACTCTAGGGGGTGCAGAAAGGATCGGGAAGCAGCTCACCACTAGGCCTCGGGATATCTTGGACGCATGACAGTAGGACCGCCAGATGCACCTGTCTCAGATCCTGCACGGTCAGTGCAGAAGTGTAGCATGAGTACATAAACAATATGTACCCAGTAAGTATCAAGTCTAACCTTGAAGAAGTAGTGACGAGGGGTCGATATCGACACTTACTAGGGGCTACCAATAAAAGTACAGAAATTCTAAATAGTAAGGGTTATGTAAATAATAAAAATAACTCAATAAAAAGCAGGAAGCGATGAATTTCTTTCACACATGGTAAGTCCCAGATTAATCCCATTATGTATACTTTTAACCTTTCAAGCCATGAAATGATATCAAATATATATTTAAACTCTGAGCATTAACAAGCACGATTATGCTAAGGTCGTATGGCCCGATCCAGAATAATGTGTACACAGCTGAGGGGCGAGCGGCACGAACCATAGATATTAAAGGCTAGCACACAATGTAGTACAGATTCCCCTAACCATCTTTCACAATTCCTCTAACAAGTTTAATATATTGTAGGCACTTTAATTAACAAATCAGGTGCGTCATTCAAATAATTCATGATTTGGGTCCTAAACTACCCGGACACAATATAAATAGTAGCTACGCACAGACTCTCGTCACCTCGTAAGTACGTATCCCCCACAATTAGAGGCAAATAATAATTTAAATCAGCTATGGGGTAAATTCCCTCTTACAAGGTTAGACAAGAGACTTACCTCGTCTCAATCCGATCAAAATTCTACTCTATAGTCCCAACTCGGATTCAAACAATCCAAATCTAGCCAAACATTATATAAATTTATCAATACATGTTTAAAAGTTCATATTCAAACTATTAGAGTGATTACCCAATCCCAATTTGAATGATTCCTAAAATTCACCCCCGGGCCCACGTGCCCGGATTCCGAAACTTTTCGACAAAGGTTGTTACCCATAACCCATAACCTCACAAACTCAAATATATAGTTTTCACTCAATTCCATAACCATTTTCGTGGTTAAATCTCATTTTTGTCAAAACCTAGTTGTTTCATCTAAACCCACAATGTTTCTCGATTTATATGTAAAAATCCACCCATAAACTATGTATTTAACTCACATTAGGTTGAAATTACTTACCTCGAATAGCTAGTGAAAATACCTCTCTAACCAGCACCAAAATCGCCCCAAAGAGTTAAATAAATGACCCCAAAATGTTCTAACCCCGACTTAAATGAAGGGTGTGCCTTCAGCAATTTCCGCACATGTGGCTCCTAGGCCGCATCTATGGAAAGGGCCTCGCAGATGCGGTCCTCCCCCTTAGCTGACTTCTTCACTTCTGCGACCAGCGGCTCTCTTCTGTGAGACCGCTTATGCGGTGCGTGTGTCACACCTGCGTGCTCGTCCTGCTTCTGCGATGGCTTCCTTCGCACTTGCGCTTCCGCAGGTACGGTCCCTTCGCCGCTTCTGTGATCACTAGGCAGCCTATGCTGCACCGCTTCTGCAGTCCATGGCTCGCTTATGCGAGCTCACACCTGCAATTAGCCCTCTGCAGGTGTGATTACACCAGAAACATGGTGCTTCAGCTGCTCTTCCATGTCCAAATGAGTTCTGTGCCTCGTCCGATTAACACCCGAGGCCCCGTCCAAATATACCAACAAGTTTGAAATCATAAAACAAACTCTCTCGAACCCTCGAAATGCCTAAAACAACATCAAAACTAAGAATCACACCCCAAACAAAATCGAATCAACTTATGAACTTCAAGTTCTTCAACTTACTTCGAGCGCGCCGAAATATACTTAAACTACTTGGAATGACACCAAATTTTGTGTGCAAGTATTAAATCACCATATGGAACTATTCCCTGGATTGCAATTCCAAACGAATCTCGATAACACCAAAACTTACTCCAAACCAAATTTAAAGAACTTTAAAACCTTCAAATAGTCAACTTTCACTATTAAGCGCCGAAATGCTCCCGGGTCATCCAAAACCCGATTCGAACACACGCCCAAGTCCAAAATCATTATACGAACCTATTTGAATCGTCAAATCCTGATTCCGAGGTCATTTACTCAAAATGTTGACCGAAGTCAAACTTAGTCTTTTAAAGCCAAACTAAGGAAGCAAGTGTTCCGATTTCAAACCGAACCCTTCCAAATCCCAAACTAACCATCCCCGCAAGTCATAAAATAGTAAGAGCATATACGGGGAGTCTTATTTAGGAAAAAGGGGTTCTAGAAAGCAAAATGACCGGTTGGATTGTTACAAAATCCTTATTTTGCATGCCTCGTTCTTTGTTTGTCGAATTTGTTTTATATGATAATTTGGTGTGATTGCTACTTTGATTTTTATGTGAATTCCGTGTGCTTGTTGAGTTGACATTTCCTAGAAATAATTACAGTATGGATTTTCCATCTGTAAATAATTAATTAAATAAGTTTAAAATGAGACGTTAATATATTTATCAGAAATTTGGATTAAAGAAGAGATTGTTCTTCCTGAATTATTATTTCATCTTTGCTTTTGCATATTTACTTTGGGACTACGAAGCGGTACCTCGGGAGATCCCCCTGTCTTGCATATTTACTTTGGGACTACGAGACAGTATCTCGGGAGATCCCCCTATCTTGCGTATTTACTTTGGGACTACGAGGCAGTACCTCGGGAGATCCCCCTATCTTGCATATTTACTTTGGGACTACGAGGTGGTACCTCGGGAGATCCCCTTGCTTGCATATTTACTTTGGGACTACGAGGTGGTACCTCGGGAGATCCCCCTATCTTGTATATTTACTTTGGGACTATGAGGCGGTACCTAGATCCTCATGTCTTGCATATAGACTTTGTGACTATGAGGCGACACCTCGGGAAATCCCCATGTCTTGCATATTTACTTTGGGACTAAGAGGCGGTACCTCGGGAGATCCCCTGCTTGCATAGTTACTTTGGGTAACGACCAGACCGGTCGTTTTGAGCTCTAGCGCATCGTTCGGCTATTTGAGGGCTTGAACAGTTTCACTTCAGGTATTATGACGTGCACGTATGGTCGGAACTGAATTTCGGGAAGTTCAAAGTTAGTTTGGGAAGAAAATTGTAATTTCGGAAGCTTTAAGTTGAAAGAATTTACTAAGGTTTGATTTTTGAGTAAACGACCTTGGAATCGGGATTGGAAGGTTCCAACAGGTTCGTATGATGCTTTTGGACTTGAGCGTATGTCCGAATCGGGTTTTGGATGACCCGGGAGCGTTTCAGCGCCTATTGTGGAAGGTTGGAATTTTGGAAGAATTTCACAAATTTGGATTGAAATACATTTCAATGTTATTGATGTCCGTTTGGGATTTCGAGTTGGGGAATAGCTATGTATGGTGATTCTGGTATCGTGATCATATCCGGATGTGGATTTGTAGGTCTGTAGGTCATTTCGGGGTCATTTGGCAAAAGTTACAAATTTGAAGGTTTTTGAAAAGTTTGACGGGAGTATACTTTTTGATATCGGGGTTGGTTTCCGATTCTGGAAGTTGAAATAGGTCTATAATATCGAATGTGACCTGTCTGCAAAATTTGAGGTCAATCGGACGTGATTAGCTACGTTTCGGCATTGAATATAGTAGTTTGAAATTCTAAAGTTCATTAAACTTGAATTGGGGTGCGATTCATGGTTTTGTCCTTGTTTGAGGTGATTTGAGGCCTCGGGCAGGTTCGTGTTATGTTATGGGACTGGTTCGTTTGATTGGACGATGTCCCGAGGGGCCTCGGGTGTGTTTCGAGATGGTTTCGGAACAAATTGGAATGATTTGCTGCTGTTGTTGCTGCTATCTGGTTTCCTTCTTCGCGAACACGGAGGGATTCATGCGTTCGTGAAGGAGACTTTTGGGGGCTGATGGATTTTCCCATCGTGAACGCAATGGGAGAGATGCGAATGTGGAGCTGAGGTTGTGGAAGCTTACGTGAACACGAGTAGGCGCACGCGAACGCGAACGCAAAGAGGAAATAAGTTGGGGGCCCGTCAGGCATAAAGCCTTCGCGAACGCGGCTTGAGGCCCGCAAACGCAAAGGGTAGGGATTCACCAGGTTCGCGAACGTGGCCATTGGGTCGCAAACGCGTAGAGGAAATGTGGAGGCAGTGTGTTTAGCCTTCACGATCGCGATGGCATTCCCGCGACCGCGAAGAAGGGCGGGCCTAGGCAGATTAGTTTTAATGCGGGGTTTGGCTCATCCCCTCTCATCTTTCACTTGGGTGGGCGATATTTGGAGCTTTTCAAGAGTAGACTTTCATCATCTATGTCAAAGTAAGTGATTTCCACCTATTGCAAGTTAAATACTTGTATTGTATATAGATTTTAACATGGAAATTCATGAAAACATTGTGGAAAATTTAGTGTTTTTGTAGAAAACCTAAAAATTGGTATTTTTGAATTTTTTACCACGAATTTGGGTTTGGAATTGAGAATAAATCATATATTTGAGTTTTGTAATGTTATGGGTGATGTTTATCTTCAAACATTTTCAGAATCCGGGCACGTGGGGCCGAGGGTTGCTTTATCGGCTTTTCGAGCGGAGTTGGGAATTTGTCTAAATTGATTTGTTATGAGTATTAGAGTATATATTTACTGATCTGCACATTGTTTGACTAGTTTTGGAGTGACGGACATCGGTTTGAGGTGTAAGAGGGCTTTGGAGCTGGTTATGGAATTTCGGAGCAGGGTAAGTCTCCTGTCTAACTCTGTGAAAGGGAAATTACTCCTAGGTGTTGTATATTGATGTGTACTACTTGTTGTGGGGGCTACATACGTGCGTAGTGACGACAACCGGTACGTAGATACATTCATGTTATTGTCCGGGTAGGCTTAGGTTCACATCATGCTATAGCTGTACTATTTGAGTAGTCTCTCGCCAATTAAATTCCTCTATTTTACATTACTACTTGAAACTAGACTTGCTATTGTAGAGACTTCACGAGTTCATGATTAATCACCGAATAAGTTTACTCCTCTTAAAACATGTTTCCGTGATATAAATGTTTTATTGAAAGGTTTTTGTTAAAGAAATTACAACTCACACGTTTATTCGTGAGTGGGGTCACAGAGCCGTCAAAGCTAATTATTCTAATAGGATCGGGCCGATCGCCTCGGCATGATTATGTACTTCTTATTCTAATGGTATTGGGCCGATCGCCTTGGCGGATTTATGTACTTCTTATTCTAATGGGATCGGGCCATTTGCTTAGGCAGGATTTATGTACCACACTCTCATGAGAATGGTCCGTTCGCCTCGATAGTTTAATAGCTGCATCTATGGTTCGTGTCGTTCGACCCTCGACAGTGCACAATTTATTATTTATGTTGGATCGGGTCGTACGCCTCAATATTTCTATAAAAATATCCTCATGGAATCGTGCGTAATATTTGGCAGGAAGCCAGAGTATCTGTGAGTCTTTCCCTGATTCAAATTATAACAACCTATCTGGTGAGGTCCATTATACATATATATATATATATGCTCCGGTTGATGAGGAATTGCTAATTAAGAGCTTGAGTTTTTTGTAAGGAAGATAATTGTACGACATATTTACAGTTGTTTATTTCATTTATTTACTTTGCCTCATATTTGTTCACCTCCTTACTGTATCTGATATTATTGGACCACTAGTGAGTGTCGATGTCGACCCCTCGTCACTACTCCTCCGGGGTTAGGCTATATATTTACTGGGTACACATGGTTTATGTACTCATGCTACACTTGGTGCACATTTTTGTGTAGGTACTTTTATGTCCGGTGGTCCTTTGGGCACGGAGGCATGGATGATGCGGAGACTTGCCGCGAGCATTTCAGGTTATGATCCGCAACCAGCAGAGTCTCCTCTAGGGTTATTTGTATTTTTCCTGTTTAATTTGTATTCCGGAAAGATGTTGTATTTTATTTTACTTCCTAGTTGATACTCATGCACTTGTGACACCAGGTTTTGGGGGTACTTCTAAGTTGTTCAGTATTGTAATTGGGAAAATATTATCATTTACTCGGTAAATTTTATTTCTGATTATTTAATTGAAGGAAAATTCTGATTTCAAAATACAAAAATGAATAATCGAGTTAATCAACTATTGCTGGCTTGCCTGATAGCGGTGTTAGGCGCCATCACAACCATTTATAGATTTTGGGTCGTGACAACATGGTCTCAGAGCACTAGGTCCATTTAGGTCTCACTAGTCATGAGCAAGTCTAGTAGAGTCTTGCAAATCGGTACAGAGACGTCTGTACTTATCTTCGAGAGGCTACAGGGATGTTAGGAGCACTTCCCTTCTTGATAGCTCATCGTGCGTTTTTATTCCTTTGAGGCTTATGCTTTATTTCCTTCCTATTCAATCTTATTCAACGTGAAGAGCTTGTTATAAATTTGGAATTGAGGAATTTTAATGGTACTGCAGATGTGGTGCGGGATGTTTCTCCCTGTGTATTTGATTGGGCTATTATCGCCGCCTTGCGGAAGGCTGTTCTGTTATTTTAGCTCAGTATCAGTATTTCCTATGGTTTTAGATTTGTCACGGATTGTTATGATGATTCATGTGTTGCTATCACATAGTGTTGGTGTAATGGAAGGGTGCTTATCTATGGATCACGGTAGTAAATGAGTTGATAGAAGGACTTCTCATTTCACAGCATAGAGGTTCAACATTTGGTTCCAGCGGAGGAGAGGCAATCGGACTACGAACATTCGGGTTTGGGTTGATGGAGTAACGAGACTTGGTATTTCTAGCGCGGTGGAATTTTCATCTATGATGTGGTGTCGTCGTCCTTGATTAGATGTGTCAAGTTTGCCGGTGTTGTGGTCTTCTTCAATTCGCCTCCGGGGCGGGGTATTGGGAAATGGTACTGGAGAAGCGATTGTCGTAAATAACGGGATGTAGCGATTTCAGAATCGAATCAGTGTTTCTAGTGTGATGGCTCGAGAAAGATGATCTTTGGAAAGGCTTAAAGTTGGTAGCGATCGATTGGTTCAAGTGCTACAGAGATAGATTTTGATTTAAGGCAATAACTAGGCAGCAAGGACAAGGAAGGACATGTGGGAGGTGTCTTGCGGTGGCTAAATTTCTAGGAGCCAAGTGTGAGAAGCAGAAGTCAAGTAGTTTCTTAAAGGAGAGGGTTTAACCAAAATGGGAGACTGGCAGAGTAACATATGGGTTCCGTGGTAGGATGGCCATGTGCCTTGAGGAAAGTTTGGAGCCATTTGGAAATTCATGGTGGGCAGAGACTAGGTCCATGGATTTTATTTTGATGCAACATGACTTCGAGCTTGGAATGCATTGTTGGACTTTTAGCTAACGTCAATGGGGAATAAGGAATATCGGTGGGTCCCAGGGTTATGTAATTATAGCTTCAAGCTAAGTGGGAGAGCCCCACCGTCTATGATTGGATTGCGTGGTTGTCTACTTATGCGGTCTCTGGTCATCGGTGTATTGGTGGGTTATTACGACTAAGGAAAGAAAAGATCAATGGTAATTTAAGCAAAAGGATTTGAGGAATGTGTGTTATATCTGGCCTTATCGGTTCATGTTCAGGTTTTGGGAAGACTCAAAGTCTATGCTTCGCGTCGATGTGATGTACAAGGAAAGGAATTCAGCCGGTTGCTTCTTTGAGAGGGTGTACATGTGCTAGCAGGGCCTTGGAGTTTGATTATATTCGGGAACAAGTCAGAGTGGGTGACTCTCAACAACACTCCTAGTGGATTCAAAAGTTAAAGTGCGGTGCCTAAGGATTTCGAGTCCGTAGTATGGTTAAGTATCGAGCTTTAGCAGCGGATGATGAAAGTGGCTTGGAGTATTCTACATTATCTTCGGTCTGTGGTGTGGCATTGGAGGAATGGGAGAAAATAACTTCATATTCATAGAGGGATTTTCAGAATGGGAATACCAGTTGAAGATGCGAATATGCGCATAGGGAGGGTATGACATGGTTCGTGGGTTTTGGAGACAACGTGGTCTCGTGAAATAAGGTCACTCGGGATGAGTGCAGATTTGGGTTCGTGATGTTTTGAATAGAGCTATTAGTATTCCTAAGGCAAGTCCAGAGTAAATTTGAAGAAGTCGGATCGGTTAGGAATGGTTGAATTGGCAGGATAGCGGCAATGATCAGTTCCTTTAGCATGTTAAGTTATACATGTGATTTGTGGCGGTACGTGTGAGGCTTCAAGGCTGCCGTAATTGATTTTATTTGGAAGCATTCGAGTATTATGGTCTGTTATGTGTAGATGGATCCTGAAGGAGTTATAGTGGTTTAGACCAATACTTGAGGATTGTATTTTCTTCGGTTATAGGAATTCAGTCATGTGATGCAATGGTTCTCCTGAAATAAGTTAAGAAAAAGGTTGCTATTTGATGGAGTGTTTAATCTATTAGTGGATAAGGAGTCATGATAGAATTCTTGTACTCTCACGTATTGGTATGTTAGGTGCAGTGAGCGGCATGGGAATTGGAAGTTGAGGATCAAGGTTATAGTTTGATGACGACAAGAATGTCACGAGCTCGGATGAGCAGGAAAAAATTCAAATGTTTAGAGTAAGCTGGTATTGTCTTCAGTGTCAC
Organism: Nicotiana tomentosiformis; assembly: GCF_000390325.3. NCBI lineage: Eukaryota > Viridiplantae > Streptophyta > Magnoliopsida > Solanales > Solanaceae > Nicotiana > Nicotiana tomentosiformis. The sequence goes on from NC_090819.1 coordinate 137,503,183, forward strand.
CTGAGATGGGTGTCATGTGTAAGAGGCTTTTGTGTACTGAATTGCGGATCCTTGATTCGCTTTACGGCATTAGTATGACCGGTGGTATGGATGTGCAGACTTGTTACCTGGTGCGGAAGGCCGTGGGAGCATATCCCACGGGAGGATTGTATAAGTGTGACATGTAGTCACTTGATTGATTAAATATTGGAACCAAGTATGGAGATTGTGGAACTGTTGCTAATGTGAGAATTTGTGCCTGAAGGGCGCTCTGTTCAATTGGTTATGAATTGTGGAAGTTTGTTCCGTATTTGAAGGCTATTCTTGGGGGTAGGTCCTTGCAAGGTTATTAGCTCAGTACAGTACGATCAGAATCGGCTTGAGGTCCGTGAATGGATCTAAATGTAAGTGTGTACTTTATATCAGGCCGGATGTGTTCATTTCAGCATAGTGTTTCTTACGGAGGAATCTTCGAGATTTGTATGTTATTTCTATCATCAACTTTTCCATGTAATACTTTATTTTGCCATGTGGGTTGTGAGACGACTTGATTATTTGTACAATGTGTTGAGGTCCTGCGTAGCGGTGGTTTTATGTGAGCAGGATGGCTCTCGAGATGCAGATCATATATCGTACCTTAGTTGTGCTTGAGTTTTATAGCGTGTGATGCTACCCGTCTCCCCAAGATTTGTATTATGCACTTGGCGTGCTTATGGTTGATATTCGGGCATTTTTGTGAGTAGAAGCGTTACGACTCGATGTGTGTTTTCTTTAGATTATTATGTGTGGATCGAGTGGCACGCCGCCACGGGCGCGCCGCAACGGTATCATGTTTGGATCGAGTTGCACGCCGCAACAGTGTGATGTTGAGTACAGTTCCCCAATATCTATTCTTGTGTGTTTTGTTTCTCATTTTCTAAGGAAGGTTCATAACATCTTTCCGGTTGTTTAAATTAGTTACGTGGGTTGAGTAGTTCATTCAAGAGTTCGTTTTTCCTTATGTATCACATTCGAGTTTGCAACTTGTTGGCACATGATGGCATCATATGAGACTTTTGGCAGTGCCTGAGGTAGCTTATTGCCGGAGCAGCTTGACTGGGTGGGACGAGATTATTGGACCTGGGATCAGTGCGATCAGATTTATATAAGGCACATTAAAGAGTAAATATTGACTTGCACTCCATAATGAGGTAATGGTTCTTGTCGGGAGGAGAGACTCCATGAGTTGTGATTCGGCAGGTGGTTATGTGTTTCTACACATATCTTATGTCGTGGAAGTATTGCGAGAGCTGAAACAGGACTTACATACTTCATGAGATGTGTTGTGGGCATCAGATTCGTGGGATTTCGGTTATTATTGTCAAGGGATGTCATTATGGTCATGTGAATAATGCAGTGCATGGTGTGAATTCGGTAAGAGTATACAATCAGGTATTGGTACATCGTGTAGTGATGGATACGGTGTTCGTATGTTGGGAACAGACTTGGTAGAGGATTTCAGATGTTGAAATTTGGCTCTAAGGCTAACTTAACTGAATAAAAGGGAGAATCTTCATATTTGCTGGAGCTAATATGCTCAACTGGGTTATGGTAGCATGGGTAGGTGCATGAGGTGTTAAACAATGATTTCGGACAACTCCAGAGCAGTTCTTAGCACGTTCGACGACGAACGTATGTTTAAGTGGGAGAGAATGTAATGAGCCGACCGGTCATTTTGAGCTCTAGCGCATCATTCGGTGGTTTGAGGCCTTGAGTAGTTTCACTTCAGGTATTATGACATGCGCATATGGTCGGAATTAAATTTTGGGAAGTTCAGAGTTATTTTGGGAAGAAAATTCTAATTTCGGAAGCTTTAAGTTGGAAGAATTGACTAAGGCTTGATTTTTGAGTAAACTAACTCGGAATCGGGATTGGAAGGTTTCAACAGGTTCGTATGATGATTTTGGACTTGGGAGCATGTCCGGGTCGGGTTTGGGACGACCCGGGACCGTTTCGGTGCCTATTGTGGAAGGTTGGCGTTGTGGAAGAATTTCATAAATTTGGATCAAAGTGCATTTCCATGTTATTGATGTCCGTTTGGGATTCCGAGTCTGAGAATAGCTCCGTATGGTGATTCTGGTATTGGGAGCGCGTCCGGATGTGGATTTGGAGGTCCGTAGGTCATTTCGAGGTCATTTGGTGAAAGTTAGAAATTTGAAGGTTTTTGAGAAGTTTGATCGGTAGTGGACTTTTTGATATCGGGGTTAGATTTCGATTCCGAAAGTTGGAGTAGGTCCGTAGTGTCGAATGTGACTTGTGTGCAATATTTGAGGTCAATCGGACGTGATTTGATAGGTTTCGGCATCGAATATAGAAGTTTGAGGTTCTAAAGTTCATTAAGTTTGAATTGGGGTGTGATTCATGGTATTGAAGTAGTTTGAGGTGATTTGAGGCCTCGAGCAGGTCCGTGTTATGTTATGGGACTGGTTTGTTTGATTGGACGGGGTCCCGAGGGGCCTCAGGTGTGTTTTGGGGTGGTTTCGGACCAAATTGGAATGATTTGCTGCTGCTGTTGCTGCTATCTGGTTTCCTTCTTCGCGAACGCAAAGGGATTTATGCGTTCGCGAAGGAGTCTTTTGGGGGCTGCTGGATTTGCCCATCACGAATGCGATGGGAGAGATGCGAACGTGGAGCTGAGGTTGTGGAAGCCTACATGAACATGGGTAGGCGCACGCGAATGCGAAGAGGAAATGAGTTAGGGGCCTACCGGGCGTTAAACCTTCGCTAACGCGGCTTGAGGCCCGCGAACAAAAAGGGTAGGGAGTCACCAGATTCGCGAACGCGTAGAGTAAATATGGAGGCAATGTGTTTAGCCTTCGCGATCGTGATGGCATTCCCGCGATCGCGAAGAAGGGCGAGCCTGTGCAGATTGGTTTTAGTGCGGGGTTTGGCTCATCCCCTCTCATTTTTCACTTGGGTGGGCGATTTTTGGAGCTTTTGAAGAGGAGACTTTCATCATCTATGTTAGGGTAAGTGATTCCCACCTATTGCAAGTTAAATACTTGGATTGTATATAGATTTTAACATGGAAATTCATGGAAACATTGTGAAAACTATGGGGTTTTGGTAGAAAACTTAGAAATTGGTATTTTTGGATTTTGACCACGAATTTGGGCATAGAATTGAGAATAAATCATATATTTGAGTTCGTAATGTTATGGGTGATGTTTATCTTCGAACATTTTTGAAATCCGGGCATGTGGGCCCGAGGGTTGCTTTATCGGCTTTTCGAGCGGAGTTGGGAATTTGTCTAAATTGATTTGTTATGAGTATTAGAGTATATTTTTATTGATTTGCACATTGTTTGACTAGTTTTGGAGTGACGGGCATCGGTTTGAGGTGTTAGAGGGCTTTGGAGCTGGTTATGGAATTTCGGAGCGAGGCAAGTCTCATGTCTAACTCAATGAGGGGGGGGAGGGGGGAATTACTCCTAGGTGTTGTATATTTATGTGTCCTACTTGTTGTGGGGGCTACGTACGTGCGAAGTGACGAGATCCCGTACGTAGCTACATTCATGTTATTGTCCGGGTAGGCTTAGGTTCCCATCATGCTATAGCTGTACTATTTGAGTAGTCTCTCGCCTATTAAATTCCTCTGTTTTACATTACTACTTGAGACTAGACTTGCTATTGTAGAGACTTCACGGGTTAATGATTACTCACCATATAATTTTACTCCTCTTACGACATGTTTCTGTGATATAAATGTTTTATTGAAAGGTTTTTGTTAAAGAAATTACAACTCACACGTTTATTTGTGAGTGGGGTCGCGGACCCGTCAAAGCTAATTATTCTTATTGGATCGGGCCGATCGCCTTGGTAGGATTATGTACTTCTTATTCTAATTGGATCGGGCCGATCGCCTCGGCAGGATTATGTACTTCTTATTCTAATTGGATCGGGCCGTTCGCCTCGACAGGATTTATGTACCACACTCTCATGGGAGCGGGCCGTTCGCCTCGGCAGTTTAATAGATGCATCTATGGTTTGTGCCGTTCGACCCTCGGCACTGCACAATTTATTATTTATGTTGGATTGGGTCGTACGCCTCAGCATTTCTTTAAAAATATCCTTATGGAATCGCGCATAATATTTGGCAAGAAGCCATAGTATCTGTGAGTCCTTCCCTGATTCGAATTACAACAACCTATCTGGTGAGGTCCATTATACACACATATATATATATATATATGCTTCGGTTGATGAGGAATTGCTAATTAAGAGCTTAGTTATTGTAAGGAGGATAATTATACCACAGATTTGCAGTTGTTCATTTCATTTATTTACTTTGCCTCATATTTGTTCACCTCCTTAATGTACCTGATATTATTGGACCACTAGTGAGTGTCGATGTCGACCCCTCGTCACTACTCCTCCGGGGTTAGGCAAGATACTTACTGGGTACACGTAGATTTACGTATTCATGCTACACTTGCTGCACATTTTTGTGCAGGTACTTTTATGTCCGGTGGTCCTTTGGGCATGGAGGCACGGATGATGCGAGGACTTGCTGCAAGTTGTATTTCAGGTTACGATCCGCAGCTAGCAGAGTCTCCTCCAGGATTATTTGTATTTTTCCTGTCTAATTTTTATTCCGGACAAATGTTGTATTTTATTTTACTTCCTAGTTGATGCTCATGCACTTGTGACACCGGGTTTTGGGGGTACTTATGAGTTGTTCAGTATTGTAATTGGAAAAATATTATCATTTACTCTGTAAATTTTATTTCTGATCATTTAATTGAAGGAAAATTTTGATTTCAAAATACAAAAATGAATAATCGAGTTAATCAACTATTGTTGGCTTGCCTAGCAGCGGTGTTAGGCGCCATCACGACCATTTACGAATTTTGGGTCATGACACTTTGGGACTAGGCGGTACCTCGGGATATCCCCCTGCTTGCATATTTACTTTGGGACTACGAGGCGGTTCCTCGGAAGATCCCCCTGTTGAGTATTTACATTTGGGTCTACGAGGCGATACTTAGGGAGCGCTCCTGTTACTTTTCAGTAAATGCTCGACGTTCACTTCTCACTCATTTCATTAAATTATTATGTCTTCTGCTTTGTGAATTGCCCGTACGGTTGTGACAAAAATATGGGCATGAGGTGCCGTGAGATATGAAAGTAGGCTGAGACCTGAGATTTTTAGGATTATGAGGTGAGGTGTCAACCGGTGATTTTACTTGAAAGAAATTATATTTGAAAGATTTTACTTGAAAGGAATTATATCCGAAGGATTTTACTTGAAAGAAACTATATTCGAAAGATCTTATTCGAAAGGCTTTTATTTGAAAGAATTATATAAGAAATGTTTTATTTAAAAGAACTATATTCGAAAGGTTTTTATTTGAAAGAATTATATTCGAAAGGTTTTATTTAAAAGAATTATATTCGAAAGGTTTTTATTTGAAAGAATTATATTCGAAAGTTTTTATTTAAAAGAATTATATTCGAAAGATATCTATTTGAAAGAATTATATTGGGAGATATTTATTTGAAAGATTTACATTCGTAAGATATTTATTTGGAGGAAGTATATTCGGGATATATTTAATTGAAAGGATTACATTCTAAAGATTTTTATTTGAAAAACTTATAGATAAAAGATATATATTTTGAAGGACTTGATTAATTGGTTGTACTTGTTTTTAATATTCATGTGACCAATATTTATGGTGTTCTTGTTGTGTTGTTGTGTATATCACTAGTTGATTATTGTTTATATCAGTTCTATCTGTTTTCTATTATTTTTGTATGCTATGTTGCACAGGTTATTTGACTAGTCAATGTCTTGACTGTACCTCATCACTACTCCACCGAGGTTAGTCTTGATACTTACTGGGTACCGACTGTGGTGTACTCATACTACACTTCTGCATATTTTTGTGCAGAGCTAGGTGTAACGACCCGACCTGTCATTTCGGGAGTTATAGCCATGTTTTCCCCATTTCTACTTCTTTTGTGTTATTCAGCTGTATTATGTTATATCGGGTTAGTTGGTTCGGGACCGGAGTGGTTTCAGAGTGAATTGAGACACTTAGTCTCTTAAGTAGAACTTAAGTTGGAAAAGTCAACCGGATGTTGACATATGTGTAAACAATCTCGGATTTGAAATTTGACGATTCCAATAGCTCCGTATGGTGATTTTGGGTTTAGGAGCGTGTCCGAAATATTATTTGGAAGTCTATAGAGGAATTAGGCTTGAAATACCGAAAGTTTAATTTTTGAGAAGTTTGACTGGGGGGTTGAAGTTTTGATACCGGGGTCAGAATCCGATTCTGAAAATTGGAATACCTTTGTTATGTCATTTATGACTTTTGTGCAAAATGTGAGGTCAATCGGACGTGATTTGATAGGTTCCGGAATCGTTTGTAGAAATTAGAAATTTCAAAGTTCATTAGGCTTGAATTGGGGTGTAATTCATGTTTTAGCGTTGTTTGATGTGATTTGAGGGCTCGACTAAGTCCGTATGATGTTTTAAGATTTTTTGGTATATTTGGTTGAGGTCCCGAGGGGCTCGGGTGAGTTTCGAATGGTTAACGGGTTGGATTTTGGACATGGAACTCTGCTGCAATATTTTTGATGCACCATCTGGTTTCCTTCATCGCGTTCGCGAGTGGAGCCTCGCGTTCGCGAGTGGAGACTCGCGTTCGCGAAGAGGAACTGGGAGGCTGGCAATATTTGCTCTTCGCGTTCGCGAAGAGAAGCACGCATTCGCGAAGGGTGGACTGGGTGTGCATCGCGGAGGGAAATTGGTCTATGTGTTCGCGTAGGGGGGTGTCGCGTTCGCATAGTGAGGGGGGAATGAAGCATCGCATTCCCGATGGGTTGAACGCGTTCGCGTAGAAGGCATTGAGGCAGATGCATTTTGTGCTTCGCGAACGCGAGGGTGATGTCGCGTTCGCGAAGGAGGAATTTGGACGGGAGTTATTTTGGGCTTCGCGAACGCGAGGCACTGACCACGTTCGCGAAGAAGAAAAGACTGGGCACTGAGTTTAAGTTTTGGTTTTTGGCGATTTGGAGCTCGGAATTGAGGCGATTTTGGGTGATTTTCAAAGGAAACAACGAGGTAAGGGTTCTTAACTCAATATTTGTTAAATTACCCGAATCCATGGTTGTTTTTATCATTTAATTGGTGAATTGAGTTGGGAAAATTTGAAAACCCTCTTGGTTTCAATTGAAGATTTGAGGGTCGAGTTGGGGTCGGATTTTTGTAAAATTGGTATGATTAGACTCGTGGTAGAATGGGTTTCGGATTTTGTAACTTTTGTCGAGTTCCGAGACGTGGCCCTACGGACGCTTTTTGAGCTAATTTTCGGATTTTTATGGAAATTCATTATTATCTTGTAGAATTAATTCCAATGAATTTTATTGACTGAAACGAATTATTTATGACTAGATTCGAGGCATTTGGAGACCAATTCACGATGAAAGGACATTGCAGAATAAGAATTTCGTGGTTTGAGGTAAGTAACGATTGTAAATCTAGTTCTGAGGGTATGAAACCCCAGATTTCGTATCATTCTACTATTTTGAAGCGACACACATGCTAGGTGATGGGCGTGTGGGTGTGCACTGTTGGGGATTTGTGACTTGGTCCATCCCGTAGCAACTGTAAAGTTGCATACATTGTTGAAACCATTCGATACTTATATGTTTTATAAAGAATTTCTGTAAATTGGGCTGAATGCCATGTTTAGTCCTTGCGCCAATGCTGTTTGGACCCTTAGGGGTTGTTTCTTACCATCCTCTCATTGTTTTTGATTGAAAATCTATACACTGTCATGTTTATACTTGTTTACCGCATAACTCAGTTTTATGACTCTATTTTGATGAATATAAATGTTTTGGGCCGAATACCCTGTTTTATTGAGATGCCCGAGTCGCTTGAGAGGTTTATGACCGAGTGAGGCCAAGAGCCTGATTTGTGAGGATGAGTGTGGATTGGGACTGCCCGCCTGCAGCATACTTTATTATTTTGGCACGTGAGTTGTCCGTGCATATTATAGCACTTGGGCTGAAGGAGCCCCTCCGGAGTCTGTACACACCCCCAGTGAGCACAGGTACCTACTGAGTGCGAGTGCCGAGTGCCGGGTGCCTAGTGACTGGGAGGCATGAGTGATTGTGAGGTATGCCCAAGTGGCAAGAGTGATTGTGAGGTATCCCCGAGTGGCACGAGTGACTGTGAGGTTTGCCCGAGGGGCTGTTTATGAGTGACGTTTTGCCCGAGGGGCTGTTTATGATTTCATCATTTTTGCTCACCTTTGCATTGAGCCTTTATTTAAAAAACTGTTGGAAAAATATCTTTAAATTATTTTTACTGGAACTGCATATAAACGAGATGATTCGATTCAAACACTGATTTTTAAAGCATGTTGTACTTTACTAAGATTTCATGATATGAACGTTATATGCTTTATTGCTCCTCACTACTGCTCAGTCTTTATTTATTGTTGTTACTTACTGAGTTGGCGTACTCACATTACTCCCTGTACCTTGTGTGCAGATTCAGGTGTAGCTGGACACGATAGCAGTTATTGAGTGTTATGATTGCAGAATTTTCTTGGAGATAGCAAGGTAGCTGTTTGGCGATCAAAGCCCCTGTTCTTCTCCCTCATATCTTCCTCTAGTTGTATTTAGCTATATTCCAGGCTGAGTTAGCCTTGATATTGTTAAACAGATTGTAGTAGATGCTCATGACTAGTGACACCCCAATGTCGGGCTTTTCTTTTCCACAAATCTATTTTTCTTTGATTTGAACTCTTTAAATGGAGGTTTTATGTTAAATAACCTTGAAATTTTCATTGAAATGAAAATATCGATTTGTTTTGGAAATGAGTCGGCTTGCCTTTTTTCACGATAGGCGCCATCACGACAAAGGTTAGTTTGGGTCGTGATAGATTGGTATCAGAGCCTAGGTTACATAGGTCTCACGAGTCATGAGCGGGTTTAGTAGAGTTTTGCGGATCGGTACGGAGATGTCTGTACTTATCTTCGAGAGGCTACATAACCTTTAGGAAACTCCATATTCTTGAATTCTTATCGTGCGAATTTGTTGATTCTAGTAACTAAACATCTATTGTTTTATTCTCTCACAGAAGGTGAGGACTCGTGCTACCGGTCAGGAGGGCCAGGTACCAGTACAACCAGCCAAGGCCGCGAGAGGCCGAGGCCGCGGTAGGGTCCGTGGTAGGGGCAGAGGTGCAGCCCGTACAGCAGCTGGGGCAGTACCTGCAGATCCACCGGTTGTCCCAGATCAGGACCAAGTTCCAGTTGTTGATGCACTAGCTCAGGAACCACCTGTGCCTATTGTGATTCCAGGACTTCAGGAGGCCCTAGCTCAGATTCTGACAGCGTGTACTGGCCTTGCTCAAGCGGTCTCTATTTCGACCACCGCAACCACTTCTCAGGCCAGGGGAGGGACTCAGACTCCCGTTGCTCGCACACCCGAGCAGGTTATTCAGGGACTTCAGACACTAGAGGTACCACCAGCCTAGCCGGTTGTTGTTTCTCAAGATTATGTGGTTCCTGCTATGCCTGAGGATGATCAGCGTAGGTTGGAAAGGTTTGGGAGACTTCAGCCACCACCTTTCAGTGGCACAGAGAGAGAGGATGCTCAGGACCTTTTGGATAGGTGTCAGAGGATACTCCGTACTACTGGTATTTTGGAGACTTGTGGGGTCTCATTCACTACCTTTCAGTTTTCTGGGGCTGCACTCAGATGATGGGAGACTTAAGAGAGGCATAGGCCTATTGGCGCAGCACCCCTTACTTGGCAGCAGTTCTCCGTGGTCCTTTTGGAGAAGTTCGTGCCTCGATCCCGCATAGAGGAGCTGCGCAGATAGTTTGAGCGGCTTCGCCAGGGCGATATGTTTGTGACACAGTATGAGATGCGATTCTTTGAGTTGGCCCGTCATGCTATCTAGTTAATTCCCAAGGACAGAGAGTATCATGAAGTTTATTGATGGCCTCACTTATCAGCTACAATTGCTCATGACCAGGGAGTGGGTTTCGGGTGTTACCTTTGATGAGGTTGTCGACATTGCTCAGCAGATTGAGATTGTTCGCGGTCAGGAGAGGGTTGAATGGGAGGCCAAGAGGCCTCGTGGTCAGGGTGGATTCAGCGGTGCTCCTTTTGGGGGTCAGTTCAAGCACAATAGAGGTCGTCATTTCAGACAGGCTCAGTCAACTCGGCCATTTCATCGGGGTGCATCATTTGGCCATGGTTCTCAGAGTTCTCATCAGAGCCACTCATCACTTAGTGCCCTTCCAATTCAGAGTTCGTCCCGTTCTCCACCTGTTCAGGGCTCTTCCTAGCCAGGTTCTTCTACCAGTCATCCCGGTGCTAGAGGTTCCCTTCAATTTCCGCCGCCAGCACCAGGGAGTTATTTTGAGTGTGGGGAGCTTAGGCATATATGGAGGCAGTGCCCTCGTCGTCATGGGGGTCTATCTCAGCAGAGGAGTCAGCCTCCGACTACAGCACCAGCTACCTCACCACCCGCCCAGTCAGCTCGGGGTAGAGGTCAGTCAGCTAGGAGTCGCCCTAGAGGGGGAGGTAGCTCAGGGGCTGGTCAGGCCCATTTCTATGCTCTCCCTGCCAGACCAGATGCTATTGCTTCAAATGCTGTGATTACAGGTATTGTCTCATTTTGTCACAGAGATGCCTCGGTATTATTTTACCCTGGTTCCACGTATTCATATGTTTCCTCGTATTTCACCCATTTTTTGGATATGCCCCATGAGTCCTTAGTTTTATATGTACATGTATCTACTCCTGTGGGCGATACTATTATTGTGGACCGCGTATATCAGTCATGTGTGGTGACTATTGGGGGTTTGGAGACCCTAGTGGATCTATTATTGTTCAGTATGGTTGACTTTGATGTGATATTGGGTATGGATTGGTTATCTCCATGTCATGTTGTTCTAGATTGTCACACTAAGATGGTGACGTTGGCTATGCCGGGAATTCTGAGTGTTGAGTGGAGCGGTTCGGTTGATTATGTACCAAGTAGGGTAATTTCATATTTGAAGGCTCAGCGCATGGTTGAGAAGGGTTGCCTATCTTATTTGGCTTTTGTGAGGGATGTTAGTGCAGAGACTCCTGTCATTGATTCTATTCCGATGGTACGTGATTTTTCGGATGTGTTTCCTGCAGACCTGTCGGGCATGCCGCCTGATAGGGATATTGACTTTGGTATTGATTTGGTGTCGGGCGCTCAGCCCAATTCTATTCCACCGTATCGTATTGCACCGGCGAAGTTGAAGGAATTGAAAGAACAGCTTCAGGAACTCCTTGATAAGGGGTTTATTCGGCCTAGTGTGTCACCTTGGGGTGCACCGGTTCTATTTGTGAAAAAGAAGGATGGTTCCATGAGAATGTGTGTTGATTACAGGCAGTTGAACAAGGGTGTTCTCCAAGATTACAGGCAGTCAATAATAAGTATCCTTTGCCTCGCATTGATGATTTATTCGACCAGCTTCAGGGAGCGAGGGTGTTCTCCAAGATTGATTTGAGGTCCGGTTATCACCAGCTGAAGATTCGGGATTCAGATATTCTTAAAAAAGCTTTCAGGACCCGATATGGCCATTATGAGTTCTTGGTGATGTCTTTTGGGCTGACCAATGCCCCAGTAGCGTTCATGCATTTGATGAACAGTGTATTCCAGCCCTATTTGAACTCATTCGTCATTGTATTCAATGACGACATCCTGGTGTACTCTCGTAGCCAGGAGTAGCACGCTCAGCATTTGAGGGTTGTATTGCAGAGATTGAGGGAGGAGAAGCTTTATGCAAAGTTCTCCAAATGTGAGTTTTGGCTCAGTTCAGTAGCATTCGTAGGGCACGTGGTGTCCAGTGAGGGCATTCAGGTGGATCCGAAGAAGATAGAGGCGGTGCAGAGTTTGCCCAGACCGTCCTTAGCCACAGAGATTAGGAGCTTTCTTGGTGTGGCAGGTTACTACCGTCGCTTTGTGGAGGGATTTTCATCTATTGCATTACCCTTGACCAAATTGATCCAAAAGGGTGCTCCATTCAGGTGGTCGGATGAGTGTGAGGAGAGCTTTCAGAAGCTCAAGACTGCTTTGTACACAACTCAAGTGTTAGTTCTACCATCAGCTTCAGGTTCTTACACCGTGCATTGTGATGCCTCGAGAATAGGCATTGGTTGTTTTTTGATGCAGGAGGGTAGGGTGATTGCCTATGCCAAGCGCCAGTTGAAGACCCATAGAAGAACTATCATGTCCATGATCTTGAGTTAGCAGCCATTGTTCACGCCTTAAGATTTGGCGTCATTATTTGTATGGGGTTCATTATGAGATCTATACTGATCACCGGAGTCTACAGTATCTGTTAAAGCAGAATGATCTTAATTTGCGTCAACGGAGATGGCTAGAGCTTCTTAAGGACAATGATATCACTATTTTGTACCATCCGGGGAAGTCCAATGTGGTGGTCGATGCTTTGAGTCGCTGGGTAGAGAGTTTTGGGAGTTTAGCATATCTTCCAACAGTAGAAAGACCTTTGGCATTAGATGTTCAGACCTTAGCAGGCCAGCTTGTCAGATTGGATATTTCGGAGCCTAGTAGGGTATTGGCTTGTGTGGTCTCCAAGTCTTTTCTTTATGACCGTATCAGGGAGCGTCAGTATGATTACCCCCACTTGCTCCTTCTTCAGGACAGGGTTCAGAGAGGTGATGCTAGGGATCTGACTATTGGTGATGACGGCGTGCTGAGAATGTAGGGCCGGATATGTGTTCCTAATGTAGATGGGCTTTGAGAGTTGATTCTTGAGGAGGCCCACAGCTCGCGGTATTCTATCCATCCGGGTGCCGCGAAGATGTACCAGGATTTGAGGCAGCACTATTGGTGGAGGCAGATGAAGAAGGATATAGTTGGGTTTGTGGCTTGGTGTCTCAATTGTCAGCAGGTTAAGTATGAGCATTAGAGACCGGGTGGCTTGCTTCAGACGTTAGAGATCCCAGAGTGGAAGTGGGAGCGGCTCACCATGGACTTTGTAGTTAGGCTCCCACGGACTTTGAGAAAGTTCGACGCTATTTGGGTTATTGTGGATCGACTGACCAAGTCCGCGCATTTCATTCTAGTTGGTACTACTTACTCTTCAGAGCGGTTGGCTGAGATTTACATCTGAGAGATCGTTCGTCTGCATGGTGTCCCAGTTTCCATCATTTCAGATAGGGGTACTCAGTTCACATCGCAGTTTTGGAGGGTCGTGCAGCGAGAGTTGGGTACTCAGGTTGAGTTGAGCACAGTTTTTACCCTCAGACGGACAGGCAGTCCGAGTGCACTATTCAGATATTGGAGGACATGTTGCGTGCTTGTGTCATTGACTTTGGGGGTTCATGGGACCAGTTTCTACCACTCGCGGAGTTTGCATATAACAACAGTTATCAGTCGAGTATTCAGATGGATCCGTACGAGGCTTTACATGGGAGGAGGTGTAGATCTCCGGTTGGATGGTTTAAGTCGGTTGAGGCTAGGCTCTTAGGTACAGACTTGGTCCAGGATGCATTAGATAAGGTGAATTGATTCAGGAGCGGCTTCGCACGGCGCAGTCTAGGCAGAAGAGCTACGCGGATAGGAAGGTCTGTGATGTGTCTTTTATGGTTGGGGAGAAGGTTTTGCTGAAGGTATCACCCATGAAGGGTGTTATGAGGTTTGGGAAGAGGGGCAAGTTGAGCCCCCGGTTCATTGGGCCTTTTGAGGTGCTTCAGAGAATAGGGGAGGTAGCTTATAAGCTTGCCTTGCCACCCATCTTGTCGAGTGTGCATCTAGTGTTTCATGTTTACATGCTCCGGAAGTATATTGGAGATCCGTCCCATGTTTTGGATTTCAGCATGGTTCAGTTGGAGGGTGATATGACTTATGATGTGGAGCCGGTGGCAATTTTGGATCGGCAGGTTCGAAGGTTTAGGTCAAAGGATATAGCTTCAGTGAAGGTGCAATGGAGAGGTCAGCCTAAGGAGGAGGCCACCTAGGAGACCGAGCGGGAGATGCGGAGCAGATATCCATGCCTATTTGAGAGTCCAAGTATGTTTCTAGACCCGTTCGAGGACGAACGGATATTTAAGAGAGGGAGGATGTAACGAGCCGGCCGGTCGTTTTGGGAGTTATAGCCCTGTTTTCCCCATTTCTACTTCTTTTGTATTATTCAGCTGTATTATGTTATATCGGGTTAGTTGGTTCGGGACCGGAGTGGTTTCAGAGTGAATTGAGACACTTAGTCTCTTAAGTAGAACTTAAGTTAGAAAAGTCAACCGAATGTTGACCTTTGTGTAAACGATCTCGGATTTGAAATTTGATGATTCCAATAGCTCTATATGGTGATTTTGGGTTTAGGAACGTGTCCGAAATATTGTTTGGAAGTCCGTAGAGGAATTAGGCTTGAAATGCCGAAAGTTTAATTTTTGAAAAGTTTGACCGGGGGGTTGACTTTTTGATATCGGGGTCAGAATCTGATTCTGAAAATTGGAATACCTCTGTTATGTCATTTATGACTTGTGTGATAAATTTGAGGTCAATCAGACGTGATTTGATAGGTTCCGGAGTCGTTTGTAGAAATTAGAAAATTCAAAGTTCATTAGGCTTGAATTGGGGTGTAATTCATGGTTTTAGCGTTGTTTGAGCTGATCTGAGGGTTCGACTAAGTCCGTATGATGTTTTAGGACTTGTTGGTATATTTGGTTGAGGTACCGAGGGGATCGGATGAGTTTCGAATGGTTAACGGGTTGGATTTTGGACTTGGAACTCTGATGGAATTTTTTTGATGCACCATCTGGTTTCCTTCATCGCGTTTGTGATTGGAGCCTCGCGTTCGCGAAGAGGAACTGGGAGGCTGGCAATATTTGCTCTTCGTGTTCACGAAGGGTGGACTGGGTATGCATCGCGAACGCGAGAGGTGTTACGTGTTCGCGAAGAAGAGAGGAAGCAGCCGAAGACCCCAACCAATTGGTCTACGCGTTCGCGTAAGGGGTGTCGCGTTCGCATAGTGAGGGGGAAACGAAGCATCGCATTCGTGATGGGTTGAACGCGTTCGCGTAGAAGGCATTGAGGCAGAGGCATTTTGTGCTTCGCGAATGCGAGGGTGATGGCACGTTCGCGAAGGAGGTATTTGGACGGGAGTTATTTTGTGCTTCGCGAACGCGAGGCACTGACCGCATTCGCGAAGAAGAAAAGTTTGGCCAGTGAGTTTAAGTTCTGAAAATGAGACTTCGTGCCATTTTCAGTTTATGGTGATTTGGAGCTCGGAATTGAGGTGATTTTGGGTGATTTTGACAGGAAACAACGGGGTAAGTGTTCTTTACTAAATATTGGTTAAATTACCCGAATCCATGGTTGTTTTTATCATTTAATTGGTGAATTGAGTTGGGGAAATGTGAAAACCCTCTTGGTTTAAATTGAAGATTTGAGGGTCGAGTTGGGGTCGGATTTTTATAAAATTGGTATGGTTAGACTCGTGGTTGAATGGGTTTCCGGATTTTATAACTTTTGTCAAGTTCCGAGACGTGGGCCCCACATGCGATTTTTGAGCTAATTTTCAGATTTTTATGGTAAATCATTATTATCTTGTAGAATTAATTCCAATGAATTTTATTGACTGAAACGAATTATTTATGACCAGATTCGAGGGATTTGGAGACCAATTCACGAAGAAAGGACATTGCAGAATAAGAATTTCGTGGTTTGAGGTAAGTAACGATTGTAAATCTAGTCCTGAGGGTATGAAACCCCGGATTTCGTATCATTCTACTATTTTGAAGCGATGCACATGCTAGATGACGGGCGTGTGGGCATGCACTGTTGGGGATTTGTGACTTGGTCCGTCCCGTAGCAAGTGTAAAGTTGCATACTTTGTTGAAACCATTCGATTCTTATATGTTTTAGATAGAATTTCTGTAAATTGGGCCGAATGCCATGTTTGAGCCTTGCGCCAATGTTGTTTGGTCCCTTAGGGGCTGTTTCTTACCATCCTCTCATTGTTTTCGATTGAAAATCTATACTCAGTCATGTTTATACTTGTTTACCGCATAACTCAGTATTATGACTCTATTTTGATGAATATAAATGTTTTGGGCCAAATGCCTTGTTTTACTGAGATGCCCGAGTGGCTTGAGAGGTTTATGACTGAGTGAGGCCGAGGGCCTGATTTGTTAGGATGAGTGTAGATCGGGGCTGACCGCCTACAGTATACTTTATTATTTTTGCACGTGAGTTGTCCGTGCAACACGTGAGTTGTCCGTGTAGATTATAGTGCTTGGGCTGAAGGAGCCCCTCCAGAGTCTGTACACACCCCCAATGAGTGCAGGTAGCTACTAAGTGCGAGTGCCGAGTGCTGAGTGAATGGGAGGCATGAGTGATTGTGAGGTATGCCCGAGTGGCAAGAGTGATTGTGAGGTATTCCCGAGTGGCAGGAGTGACTGTGAGGTTTGCCCGAGGGGCTGTTTATGAGTGATGTTTTGCCCGATGGCTATTTATGATTTCATAATTTTTGCTCACCTTTGCATTGAGCCTTTATTTGAAAAACTGTTGGAAGAATATCTTTAAATGACTTTTACTGGAACCGGATATAAACGAGATGATTCGATTCAAACACTGATTTTTAAAGCATGTTGTACTTTACTGAGATTTCTTGATATGAACGTTATATGCTTTATTGCTCCTCACTACTGCTCAGTCTTTATTTATTGTTGTTACTTACTGAGTTAGCGTACTCATATTACTCCCTGCACCTTGTGTGCAAATTCAGGTGTAGCTGGATACGGTAGCTGTTATTGAGTGTTCTAGTTGCAGATTTTTCTTTAAGATAGCAAGGTAGTTGTTTGGCGATCACAGCCCCTGCTCTTCTCCCTCTTATCTTCCTCTAGTTGTATTTAGCTATTTTTCCGACTGAGTTAGCCTTGAAATTGTTAGACAGATTGTAGTAGATGCTCATGACTAGTGACACCCCGATGTCAGGCTTTTCTTTTCCGCACTTCTGTTTTTCTTTGATTTGAACTTTTTAAATTGAGGTTTTATGTTAAATAACCTTGAAATTTTCTTTGAAATGAAAATATCGGTTTGTTTTGGAAATGAGTCGGCTTGCCTAGTTCCACGATAGGCGCCATCACGACAGAGGTTAGTTTGGGTCGTGACACTAG
The DNA here is from genome assembly GCF_000390325.3 of Nicotiana tomentosiformis. Classification (NCBI taxonomy): domain Eukaryota; kingdom Viridiplantae; phylum Streptophyta; class Magnoliopsida; order Solanales; family Solanaceae; genus Nicotiana; species Nicotiana tomentosiformis. The sequence continues at coordinate 137,520,358 of NC_090819.1, forward strand.
GTATTGAAGATATCGGACTCGGGCAGAGTTAGTGTGTTGATTGCAAGGATTCAAGATAGAACTGTTTCGCCGTCGCAGTCCCTTGGAGTCTTTCCATTTTAACATACTATCAACTCTTATTCGAACATTATTGTATATTCGATCCTTGAGATTATTGCATGTATTCAGATAGAGTTCGTGACTCAGTATTACTAGTCTTTGGAGGTTGTTTGAATATTTCCGCTATTGGGTTTTGACACTTGTATTAAATTATATATTTTTAAAAAAAAATGGGCTTGAATTGCTATTATGATCGGCTTACTTAGTATTAAAGACTAAGTGTCATCACGACGCTTGTGGTGGGATTTTGGGTCGTGACATTACCAGAAGCAAGTGACGGTGTAAAAACTATATAAATTCCCTCATCAGTAATATATATAGCCTCTTGGATTTCTTACTCTTCTTGCTTATATATAGTTCATCAAAGTGCTCTTCTTTCCACCTCTCTTTCATCTTCCTAGACTTCTTGTTACGCATTTTCCCCTTCATCTCCTTCTCACACTCTTTCTTGAGAATCTCTGTCTCTTCATCAAATTTACTCATATGTGATGAAATGTCCAAATTGGTTTTCTGGATAACTCTATTGTCTAGAAACCATGTTGCTGCGCAACACGTGCACCACCGTGGTAGCTGGTAAGAGCTTGCATGGAAATCCTACTTTTTTTCTTGGGGCTCTGATAACACTCATGTGTGCATTGATTATTTTCATTAGGAAGTGGTATCTATGTGGCAGGGACGATAAATTATAGAGGGACATAAAGATGCAGGAGCGTCCTGCGGAGATTTGTATGATCTACTTGAACGAGATGATTGGAGGAGAAGTTGAGCTTCCATGGGGCCATAATCACTCTTGCCACTTAAAAATTTATGAAGTCTCAAGTAAATCAAATAAAACTAGCTTCGTGTGTGCCTCACATAGATCTCATGCGTCACACGTGCATCTTCTGTATATTAGTAAAACTTTTCAAAACTCTTATACAATGTCAAATCTATGTATGACAATCTCCGGATACCATGTTGATGTGCAACACGTGCACCACCGTAGTAGCTGGTCAGATCCTGCTTGGAAATTCTACTTTTTTATTGGGGCTCTGATACCACTCACGTGTGCATTAATTTGTTGCAATCGGAGGTGGTATCTATGTAGCTGAGATGATCCTGTGGACAGGGACATAGAGATGTAGGAGCGTTCGGCGGATATTTGTATGATCTGCTTGAACGAGATGATTGGAGGAGAAGTTGAGCTTCCATACGGCCACAAGTTTCACCCGCATTGCATCTATAGATGGATATCCATATCTGCTACATGCCCAATCTGTCGCGGCATTATATGAAATAAAGTACTGGATAACTATACTAATCTTTCTAGTTTGTTACAACTGCACGAATGTAGCAAAATAAGGTAGCTCAATAAAGGTTACGTTAACACCTTTATAGATAGGAGATATTCGCTTTTTGTACCTTTTATGTTGTGATATAATAGTATGTTGAGCCATTCTCCAGAAAACAGTTTGCTAGAGAAAATTGAGTCGTTTCTCAACTGACTATCTGCCAATTATAAAATATCATTCTCAACTGCTACTATAAAATTTCTTGATGAAAAAAATAATGACACCACAGAAATCCGCCCTTCATCTTACCAGAAGAAAGTGACAGTGTAAAAACTATATCAATTCCCTCATTAGTAATATATTTAGCCTCATGGATTTCTTACTCTTCTTCCTTATGTATAAGTTCATCAAGGTGCTCTTCTTTCCACCACTCTTTCATCTTCCTAGACTTCTTGTTACGTATTTTCCCCTTCATCTCCTTCTCACACTCTTTCTTGAGAATCTCTGTCTCTTCCTCAAATTTACTCATATTTGCTGAAATGTCCAAATTGGTTTTCTGCCTAACTCTACTGTCCGGAAGCCATGTTGCTGCGCAACACATGCACCACCGTGGTAGCTGGTCAGAGCTTGCATGGAAATCCAACTTTTTTCTTGGGGCTCTGATAGTACTCACGTATGCATTGATTATTTACATTAGAAAGTGGTGTCTATGTGGTGGAGACGATCCAGTAGAGAGGGAAATAGATATGCAAGAGTGTCCTGTTGAGATTTGTACGATCTTTTTGAACGAGATGATTGGAGGAGAAGTTGAGCTTCCATAAGGCCACAAGTTTAACCCGCATTGCATCCATAGATGGATCCAGATCTGCTACATGCCCAATCCGTCACAGCATTATATGAAATAAAGTATTGTATAAGTTTACTAATTTTTTTAGTTTGTTACAACTGCACGAATGTATTTGTAAAACAAATAGTACAATAAAAGCTTAATATAAACAATAGCCGTTAGCATTGGATTTTCTTATTAGTATTTCGTCTAAAATTGCATGTAAAATTATAATTATTTACAAATGAAAAGAATGTCAACTTTCAAATAGTTTGGTAGACACATGGAGTTGGCTTGAAAAATCAATACTTAAAAACGTATAAGGTCTCAAGTAAATCAAATAAAACTTGCTATGTGTGCGCCTCACGTGCATTTCGTGTGTCACACGTGAATCTTCTATATATTAGTAAAAACTTTTAGGCAATCTTATACATTGTCAAATCTATGTTCTCCGTATGGCATGTTGTTGTGCAACACGTGCACCACCGTGGTAGCTAGTCAGGTCCTGCGTGAAAATTCTACTTTTTTTATTGGGGCTCTAATAGCACTCACGTGTGCATTTATTTGTTGCATTAGGCGGTGGTGTCAATGTAACTGAGATGATCCTCTGGACAGGGACATAGAGATACAGGAGCATCCTGCGAAGATTTGTATGATATGCTTGAACGAGATGATTGGAGGAAAGGTTGAGCTTCCATACGGCTTCAAGTTTCACCCGCATTGCATCTACAGATGGATGTCCAGATCTGCTACATGCCCAATCTGTCGCGGCATTATATGAAATAAAGCACTGTATAAGTGTACTAATTTTTCTAGTTTGTTACAACTGCACGAATGTAGCTAAATAAGGTAGCTTAATCAAAGTTACGTTAATACTTTTATAGCTATGAGATATTCTCTTTGTATACATTTTATGTTGTGATATAATAGTATATTGAGCCATTATCCGTAGAACAGTTTGCTAGAGAAAACCGAGTCGTTTCTCAACAAACTATGTGCCAATTAGAAAATTTTATTCTCAATTGCTACTACAAAATCCCTTGATTCAAAAACAACAATGACACCACAGAAATCGCTCTTCCATCTTACTAGAAGCAAGTGACAGTGTAAGCACCTCTATACCCCATGGTAGGGGTAAGGTCTGCGTACATATTACCCTCCCCAAACCCCACTAGTGGGATTATATTGGGTTGTTATTATTGTTGTTGGTTCGAGAAATCAATACTTAAACACTTATAAGCTCTCAAGTAAATCAAATAAAACAAGCATCGTGTGCTCCTCACATGCATATCATGCATCACACATGCATCTTCTGTATATCAGTAAACACTTTTCGAAAATCTTATACAATGTCAAATCTATGTATGACAATCTCCGTATGCTATGTTAATGTGCAAAACGTTCACCACCGTAGTAGCTGGTTAGAGCCTGCGTGAAAATTTTACTTTTTTATTGGGGCTCTAATAGCACTCACGTGCGCATTTATTTGTTGCATTAGGATGTGTTGTCTATTTAGCCAAGATGATCCAGTGGACAGGGAAATAGAGATACAGGAGCATCATGTGGATATTTGTACGATCTACTTGAATAAGATGATTGGAGGAGAAGTTGAGCTTCCATGCGGCCACAGGTTTCACCCGGATTGCATATATAGATGGATGTCTAGATCTGCTACATGCCCAATCTGTCCTGGCTTTATATGAAATAAAGTACTGTATAACTGTACTAATTTTTCTAATTTATTACAACTGCACGAATGCAGCTAAATAATGTAGCTTAATCAAGGTTACGTTACCACTTTTATAGCTAGGAGATATTCTCTTTGTGTACCTTTAATGTTGTGATATAATAGTATATTGAGCCATTCTCCGGAGAACAGTTTGCTAGAGAAAACCGAACCGTTTCTTAAATGACTATCTGCCAATTAGAAATTTTCATTCACAACTACTATTACAAAATCCCTTGATGAAAAAACAACAATGACACCACGAAAATCCATCCTCCATGTTACTAGAAGCAAGTGACAGTGTAAAAACTATATCAACCCCTCCTCCGTAATATATATAGCCTCTTGGCTTTCTAACTCTTCTTGCTTATATATAAATTCATCAAGGTGCTCTTCTTTCCACTACTCTTTCATATTACTAGGCTTCTTGTTTCGCATTTCCTCCTTTATGTCCTTCTCATACTCTTTCTTGAGAATCTATGTCTCTTTCTCAAATTTACTCATAGGTGTTGAAATATCATAATTAGTTTTCTGGCTAACTCTACTGTCCGTAATCCATGTTGCTACGCAACACGTGCACCACTATGGTAGCTAGTCAGAGCATGCGTGAAATCCTACTTTTTTCTTGGGGCTCTGATAGCACTCATATATGCATTGATTATTTGCATTAGGAAGTGGTGTCTGTGTGGCGGAGACGATCCAGTAGAGAGGGACATAGAGATGTAGGACCATCCTGCAGAGATTTGTATGATCTGCTTAAACGAGATGATTGGAGGAGAAGTTGAGATTTCATAGGGCCACAAGTTTCACCCGCATTGCATCTGTAGATGGGTGTCCATATCTGCTACATGCCCATTCTGTCACGGCATTATATGAAATAAAGTACTGTATAACTACACTATTTTTTTTAGTTTGTTACAACTGCACGAATGTAGCTAAATAATGTAGCTTAATCAAGGTTACGTTAACACTTTTATAGCTATGAGATGTTCTATTTGTGTACCTTTTATGTTGTGATATAATAGTTTGTTGATCCATTCTCAGGAGAATAGTTTGCTAGAGAAAAACGAGCCGTTTCTCAACTGACTATCTGCCAATTAGAACATTTCATTCTCTACTGCTACATACTCAATACGTCGCAGCATTATATGAAATAAAGTATTGTATAAGTTTACTAATTTTTTTAGTTTGTTACAACTGCACGAATGTATGTGTAAAACAAATAGTACAATAAAAGCTTAATATAAACGGTAGCCGCTAGCATTGAATTTTCTTATTATTGTTTCGTCTAAAATTGCATTGACATTTTTAATTTTTTCAAATTAAAAGAATGTCAACTTTCAAATAGTTTGGTAAACACATGGTTGAAGGGATCTTCCAATGGAAAGGACCACAACTTCTTAAAAACACACTTTAAATGTGGAAATTAAATATAGAATTATTTAATTATAAAAGGGATCTGATTTTATGAGAAATCAATACTTAAACACTTATAAGCTCTCATGTAAATCAAATAAAACAAGCTTCGTGTGCGCCTCACATGCATATCATGCATCACACATGCATCTTCTGTATATCAGTAAACACTTTTCGAAAATCTTATACAATGTCAAATCTATGTATGACAATCTCCGGATGCCATGTTGATGTGCAAAACGTGCACCACCGTAGTAGCTGGTCAGAACCTACGTGAAAATTTTACTTTTTTATTGGGGCTCTAATAGCACTCACGTGCGCATTTATTTGTTGCATTAGGATGTGTTGTCTATTTAGCCAAGATGATCCAGTGGACAGGGAAATAGAGATACAGGAGCATCATGTGGATATTTGTACGATCTACTTGAATGAGATGATTGGAGGAGAAGTTGAGCTTCCATGCGGCCACAGGTTTCACCCGGATTGCATATATAGATGGATGTCTAGATCTGCTACATGCCCAATCTGTCCTTGCTTTATATGAAATAAAGTACTGTATAACTGTACTAATTTTTCTAGTTTATTACAACTGCACGAATGTAGCTAAATAATGTATCTTAATCAAGGTTACGTTACCACTTTTATAGCTAGGAGATATTCTCTTTGTGTACCTTTAATGTTGTGATATAATAGTATATTGAGCCATTCTCCGGAGAACAGTTTGCTAGAGAAAATCGAACCGTTTCTTAAATGACTATCTGCCAATTAGAAAATTTCATTCACAACTACTATTACAAAATCCCTTAATGAAAATACAACAATGACACCACAGAAATCCTTCCTCCATTTTACTAGAAGCAAGTGACAGTGTAAAAACTATATCAACCCATCCCCCGTAATATATATAGCCTCTTGGCTTTCTTACTCTTCTTGCTTATAGATAAGTTCATCAAGGTTCTCTTCTTTCCACCACTCTTTCATATTTCTAGGCTTCTTGTTACGCATTTTCCCATTCATCTCCTTCTCACACTCTTTCTTGAGAATCTATGTCTATTCCTCAAATTTACTCATAGGTGCTGAAATGTCCTAATAGGTTTTCTGGCTAACTCTACTGTCCGTAAGCCATGTTGATGTGCAACACGTGCACCACTGTGGTAGCTAGTCAGAGCATGCGTGGAATCCTACTTTTTTCTTGGGGCTCTGATACCACTCATATGTGCATTGATTATTTGCATTAGGAAAGTAGAGTCTGTGTGGCGGAGACGATCCAGTAGAGAGAGACATAGAGATGCAGGACCGTCCTGCGGAGATTTGTATGATCTGCTTAACGAGATGATTGGAGGAGAAGTTGAGCTTTCATGGGGACGCAAGTTTCACCCGCATTGCATCTGTAGATGGGTGTCCATATCTGCTACATGCCCAATCTGTCACGGCATTATATGAAATAAGGTACTGTATAACTGCACTATTTTTTCTAGTTTGTTACAACTGCACGAATGTAGCTAAATAATGTAGCTTAATCAAGGTTACGTTAACACTTTTATAGCTATGAGATGTTCTATTTGTGTACCTTTTATGTTGTGATATAATAGTTTGTTGATCCATTCTCCGGAGAATAGTTTGCTAGAGAAAAACGAGCCGTTTCTCAACTGACTATCTGCCAATTAGAACATTTCATTCTCTACTGCTACATACTCAATACGTCGCAGCATTATATGAAATAAAGTATTGTATAAGTTTACTAATTTTTTTAGTTTGTTACAACTGCACGAATGTATGTGTAAAACAAATAGTACAATAAAAGCTTAATATAAACGGTAGCCGCTAGCATTGAATTTTCTTATTATTGTTTCGTCTAAAATTGCATTGAAATTTTTAATTATTTACAAATTAAAAGAATGTCAACTTTCAAATAGTTTGGTAGACACATGGTGGAAGGGATCTCCTCCAATTGGAAAGGACCACAACTTCTTAAAAACAGACTTTAAATGTGAAAATTAAATATAGAGTTATTTAATTATAAAAGGGATCTGATTTTATTGTAGTTGGTTCGAGAAATCAATACTTAAAATCTTATAAGCTCTCAAGTAAATCAAATAAAACAAGCTTCGTGTGTGCCTAACATGCATCTCGTGCGTCACACGTGCATCTTCTGTATATTAGTAAAAACTTTTCGAAAATCTTATACAATGTCAAATCTATATATGATAATCTCCGGATACCATGTTGATGTGCAACGCGTGCACCACTATAGTAGTTGGTCAGAGCCTGCATGGAAATTTTACCTTTTTATTAAGGCTCTCATAGCACTCAGGTGTTCATTTATTTGTTGCATTAGGAGGTGGTGTCTATGTAGTCGAGATGATCCAGTGGACAGGGACATAGAGATGTAGGAGCGTCATGCACAAATTTATATGATCTGCTTGAACGAAATGAATGGAGGAGAAGTAGAGCTTCCATGCGGCCACAAGTTTCACCCACATTGCATCTATAGATGGATGTCTAGATCTGCTACATGCCCAATCTATCGCAGCATTATATGAAATGAAGTACTGTCTAAGTGTACAAATATTTCTAGTTTGTTACAACTGCACGGATGTAGCTAAATAAGGTAGCTTAATCTAGGTTACGTTAACACTTTTATAGCTATGAGATATTCTCTTTGTGTACATTTTATGTTTTGATATAATAGTATGTTGAGCCATTCTACGAAGAATAGTTTGCTAGAGAAAGCGGAGCCATTGCTCAACTGACTATCTGCCAATTAGAAAATTTCATTCTCAACTTCTACTATAAAATCCCTTGATGAAAAAAACAACAATGACACCACAGAAATCCCTCCTCCATCTTACCATAAGCAAGTAACAGTGTAAAAACTATATTAATTCCCTCATCAGTAATATATATAGCCTCTTCACTTTCTTACTCTTCTTGCTTATATATAAGTTCATCAAGATGCTCTTCTTTCCACCACTCTTTCATCTTCCTAGACTTCTTGTTACGCATTTTTCCTTCATCTCCTTCTCACACTCTTTCTTGAGAATCTCTGTCTCTTCTCAAATTTACTCATAGGTGCTGAAATGTCCAAATTGGTTTTCTGGCTAACTCTATTGTCCGGAAGCCATGTTGCTGCGCAACACGTGCACCACCATGGTAGCTGGTCAGAGCATGCGTAGAAATCCTACTTTTTTCTTAGGGCTCTGGTAGTACTCAAGTATGCATTGATTATTTGAATTAGGAAGTGGTGTCTATGTGGTGGAGACAATCTAGTAGAGAGGGAAATAGAGATGCAGGAGCATCCTGCCGAGATTGGTACGATATTCTCGAACGAGATGATTAGAGGAGAAGTTGAGCTTCCTTGGAGCTACAAGTTTCTCCCGCATTTCATCCATAGATGGATCCAGATCTGCTACATGCCTAATACGTCGTGGCATTATATGAAACAAAGTACTGTATAAGTTTACTAATTTTTTTAGTTTGATACAACTGCACGAATGTATTAGTAAAATGAATAGTAAAATAAAAGGTTAATATAAAGGGCAGTTGTTAGCATTTGATTTTCTTATTATTGTTTTGTCTAAAATTGCATTGAAAATTTTAATTATTTACAAATAAAAAGAATGTCAACTTTCAAATAGTTTGATAGACAAAAGGTGGAAGGGATCTCCTCCCAATGGAAAGGAATCCAACTTCTTAAAAAGACAGTTTAAAGGTGGAAATTAAATACAGAGTTACTTAATTATAAAAACGATATGATTTTATTAGAGTTGTCTTGAGAAACAAATACTTAAAAACCTATGAGGTCTTAAGTAAATCAAATAAAACTAGCTTCGTGTGCACCTCACGTGCATCTCAAGCGTCACACGTGCATCTTCTTTATATTAATAAAAACGTTTCAAAAATCTTATACATTGTCAAATCAATGTATGACAATCTCTGGATGCCATGTTGTTGTGCAACACGTGCACCACCGTGGTAGCTGGTCAGAGCCTGCGTGGAAATTTTACTTTTTTATTGGGGCTCTGATAGCACTCATGTGTTCATTTATTTGTTGCATTAGGAGGTGGTGTCTATGTAGCCGAGATGATCCAATAGAGGGACATAGAGATGTAGGAGCGTCCAGCAGAGATTTGTGCGATCTGCTTGAACGAGATGACTGGAGGAGAAGTTGAGCTTCTATGCGGCCACAAGTTTCACCCAAATTGCATCTATAGGTGGATGTCTAGATCTGCTACATGCCCAATCTATCGCAGCATTATATGAAATGAAGTACTGTATAAGTGTACTAATTTTCTAGTTTTTTACAACTGCACGAATGTAGCTAAATAAGGTAGCTTAATCTTGGTTACGCTAACACTTATATCGCTAGGAGATATGCTCTTTATTTACTCTTTCATCTTCCTAGACTTCTTGTTACACATTTTTCCCTTTATCTCCTTCTCACTCTTTTTTGAGAATCTTTGTCTCTTCCTCAAATTTACTCATAGGTGCTGAAATGTCCAAATTGGTTTTCTGGCTAACTCTATTATCCGGAAGCCATGTTGTTGAACAGCAGGTGCACCACCGTGGTAGCTGGTCAGAGCCTGCGTGGAAATCCTACTTTTTTCTTGGGGCTCTGATAGCACTCATGTGTGCATTGATTATTTACATTAGGAAGTGGTGTCTATGTGGCGGAGACGATCCGGTGGAGAGGGACATAGAGATGCAGGAGATTCCTACGAAGATTTGTACGATCTGATTGAACGAGATAATTGGAAGAGAAGTTGAGTTTCCATGGGGCCAAAAGTTTCACCCGCATTGCATCCGTCGATGGATCGAGATATAGTATATGCCCAATCCGTCACGATAATATATGAAATAAAGTACTGTATAAGTTTCCTAATTCTTTTAGTTTTTTACAACTGCACGAATGTATATTTAAAACGAATTGAACAAAACAAAGTCTAATATAAACGGTAGCCGTTAGCATTGGATTTTATTATTATTGTTTCGTCTAAAATTGCATTGAAAATTATAATTATCTACAAATGATAAGAATGTCAACTTTCAAATTGTTTGATAAACACATGGTAGAAGGGATCTCCTCCCAATGGAAAGGAACTCAACTTCTTAAAAAGACAGTTTAGATGTAGGAGCGTCATGCGTAGATTTGTACGATCTACTTGAACGAGATGAATGGAGGAGAAGTTGAGCTTCCATGCGGCCACAAGTTTCACCCGCATTGCATCTATAGATGGATGTCCAGAACTGCTACATGCCCAATTTTTCACAGCGTTATATGAAATGAAGTACTATATACATGTACTAATTTTTCTAGTTTGTTACAACTGCACGAATGTAGCTAAATGAGGTAGCTTAATCAAGGTTACGTTAACATTTTTATAGCTAGGAGATATTCTCTTTTTGTATCTTTTATGTTGTGATATAATAGTATGTTAAGCCATTCTCCGGAGAACAGTGTGCTAGAGAAAACTTCATCTGCTACTACAAAATCCCTTGATAAAAAAACAACAATGACACCACAGAAATCTATACTCCATCTTACCAGAATCAAGTGACAGTGTAAAACCTATATCAATCCCTCTTTACTTTCTTACTCTTCTTGCTTATATATAAGTTCATCAAGGTGCTCTTCTTTCCACCACTCTTTCATCTTTCTAGGCTTCTTGTTACGCATTTTTCCCTTCATATCCTTCTCACACTCTTCTTGAGAATATATATCTCTACCTCAAATTTACTCATAGGTGATGAAATATCCAAATTGATTTTCTTGCTAACTCAATTGTCTGGATGCCATGTTGCTGCGCAACACATGCACCACCGTGGTAGCTAGTCAGAGCCTGCGTGGAAATCTTACTTTTTTCTTGGTGTTGTGATAGCACTCACGTGTGCATTGATTATTTGCATTAGGAACTGGTGTCAATGTGGCCGAGACGATCTAGAGGATAAGGACATAGAGATGCAGGAGCATCCTACGGAAATTTGTACGATCTGCTTGAACGAGATGATTGGAGGAGAAGTTGATCTTACATGGGCCCACAAGTTCCACCCGCATTGCATCTATAGATGGATCTAGATCTGCTACATTCCCAATCCGTCGCTGCATTATATGAAATAAAGTATTATATAAGTTTACTAATATTTTTAGTTTATTACAACTGCACGAATGTATTTGTAAGACGAATCGTACAATGAAAGCTTACTATAAACGGTCGCCGTTAGCATTGAATTTTCTTATTATTGTTTCATCTAAAATTGCGTTGAAATTTTTAATTATTTACAAATGAAAAGAATGTTAACTTTCAAATAGTTTGGTAAACACATGGTGGAAGGGATCTCCTCCCAATGGGGACCACAACTTCTTAAAATGAGACTATAAATGTGGAAATTAAATATAGAGTTAATTAATTATAAAAGGGATATGATTTTATTTGAGTTGGTTTGAGAAATCAATACTTAAATACTTATGAAGTCTCAAGTCAATCAAATAAAACTAGCTTCGTGCGCGCCTCAAGTGCCTTTCGTGCGTCACACGTGCATCTTCTGTATATTAGTGAAAACTTTTCGAAAATATTATACATTGTCAAATATATGTATGACTATCTCCGGATACCATGTTGTTGTGCAACACGTGCACCGCCGTGGTAGCTGGTCAGAGCTTGCGTGGAATTTCTACTTTTTTATTGGGGCTCTGATAGCATTCACATGTGCATTTATTTGTTGCATTAGGAGGTGGTGTCTATGTAGCTGAAATGATCCGGTGGACAGGGATATAGAGATGCAGGAGCGTCCTGCAGAGATTTGTACGATCTTCTTGAACGAGATGACTGTAGGAGAAATTGAGCTTGCATGCAGCCACAAGTTTCACCTGCATTGCATCTGTAGATGGGTGTCCAGATATGCTACATTCCCAATATGTCGTGGCATTATATGAAATAATGTACTGTATAAGTGTACTAATCATTCTAGTTTGTTACAACTGCACGAATGTAGCTAAATAAGGTAGCTTAATCAATGTTACGTTAACACTTTTATAGCTATGCGATATTCTCTTTGTGTACCTTTTATGTTGTGATATAACAGTATGTTAAGTCATTCTCCAAAGAATACTTTGCTAGAGAAAACCGATTCATTTCTTAATTGACAATCTGCCAGTTAGAAAATTTCATTCTCAACTACAACTACAAAATCCCTTGATGAAAACACAACAATGACACCACAAAAATCTCTCCTCCATCTTACCAGAAGCAAGTGACAGTGTAAAAACTATATCAAATCCCTCCTTTGTAATATATATATATATATATATATATATATATATATATATATATAGCCTCTTGGCTTTCTTACTATTCTTGCTTATATATAAGTTCATCAAGTTGCTCTTCTTTCCACCACTCATCATATTCCTAGGCTTCTTGTTATGCATTTTCCCCTTCATCTCCTTCTCACACTACATTGATTATTTGCATTAGGAAGTGGTGTCTATGTGGCGGAGACAATCCAATAGAAAGGGACATAGAGATGCATGACCGTCCTATGGAGATTTGTACGATCTGCTTGATCAAGATGATTTAAGAAGAAGTTGAGCTTACATGGGGCCACAAGTTTCACCCGCATTGCAACCATAGATGGATCCAGATCTGCTACATGCCCAATCCGTTGCGGCATTTTATGAAATAAAGTACTGTATAACTTTATTAATTTTTTTAGTTTGTTACAACTGCATGAATGTATTTGTAAAACGAATAGTACAATTAAAGCTTAATATAAACGGTCGTCGTTAGCAATGGATTTTGTTATTATTGATTCATCTAAATTTGAGTTGAAATTTTTAATTATTTACAAATGAAAAGAATGTCAACTTTCAAATAGTTTGGTAGACACATGGTGGAAGGAATCTCTTCCCAATGGAAAGGACCACATCTTCTTAAAATGAGACGTTAAATGTGGAAATTAAATATAGATTTATTTAATTATAAAAGGGATCTAATTTTATTTGAGTTGGTTTGAGAAATCAATACTTAAAAACTTATGAGATCTCAAGTCAATCAAATAAAATAGCTTCGTGCGCGCCTCATGTGCCTTTCGTGCGTCACACGTGCATCTTTTGTATATTAGTAAAAACTTTTCGAAAATCTTATACATTGTCAAATCTATGTATGACAATCTCCAGATGCCATGTCATCATGCAACACGTGCACTACCATAGTAGCTGGTCAGAGCCTGCGTGGAATTTTTACTTTTTTATTGGGGCTTTGATAGCACTCACATGTGCATTTATTTGTTGCATTAGGAGGTGGTGTCTATGTAGTCGCGATGATCCACTGGACAGGGACATAGAAATGCATGAGCGACCTGCAGAGATTTGTACGATCTTCTTGAACGAGATTATTGTAGGAGAAGTTGAGATTGCATGCGGCCACAAGTTTCACCCGCATTGCATCTGTAGATGGGTGTCCAGATCTGTTACATGCAAAATCTGTCGCGACATTATATGAAATAAAGTACTGTATAAGTGTACTAATCTTTCTAGTTTGTTACAACTACACGAATGTAGCTAAATAAAGTAGCTTAATCAAAGTTACGTTAACACTTTTATAGCTATGAGATATTCTCTTTGTGTACCTTTTATGTTGTGATATAATAGTATATTGAGCCATTCTCCAGAGAACAGTTTGCTAGAGAAAACCGAGTCGTTTCTCAACTGCTACTACAAAATCCCTTGATGAAAAAACAACAAAGACACCACAGAAATGCTTCTTCCATCTTAGCAGAATCAAGTGACAGTGTAAAACCTATATCAGTCCCTCCTCCGTAATATATATAGCCTCTTAACTTTCTTACTCTTCTTGCTAATATATAAGTTCATCAAGGTGCTCTTCTTTCCACCGCTCTTTCATCTTCCTAGGCTTCTTATTACGCATTTTTCCCTTCATATCCTTCTCACACTCTTTCTTGAGAATATATATCTCTTCCTCAAATTTACTCATAGGTGATGAAATATCCAAATTGGTTTTCTTGCTAGCTCAACTGTCTGGATGCCATGTTGCTGCGCAACACATGAACCACCGTGGTAGCTGGTCAGAGCCTGCGTGGAAATCTTACTTTTTTCTTGGTGTTGTGATAGCACTCACGTGTGCATTGATTCTTTGCATTAGGAACTGGTGTCAATGTGGCCGAGACGATCTAGAGGATAAGGACATAGAGATGCAGGAGCATCCTACGGAGATTTGTATGATCTGCTTGAACGAGATGATTGGAGGAGAAGTTGATCTTACATGGGCCAACAAGTTCCACCCGTATTGCATCTATAGATGGATCTAGATCTGCTACATGCCCAATCCGTCGCGGCATTATATGAAATAAATTATTATATAAGTTTACTAATATTTTTAGTTTATTACAACAGTACGAATGTATTTGTAAGACGAATAGTACAATAAAAGCTTACTATAAACGGTCGCCGTTAGCATTGAATTTTCTTATTATTGTTTCATCTAAAATTGCGTTAAAATTTTTAATTATTTACAAATGAAAAGAATGTTAACTTTCAAATAGTTTGGTAAACACATGGTGGAAGGGATCTCCTCCCAATGGAAAGGACCACAACTTCTTAAAATGAGACTATAAATGTGGAAATTAAATATAGAGTTAATTAATTATAAAAGGTATATGATTTTATTTGAGTTGGTTTGAGAAATCAATTCTTAAAATCTTATGAGGTCTCAAGTCAATCAAATAAAACTAGCTTCGTGCGCGCCTCAAGTGCCTTTCGTGCGTCACACGTGCATCTTCTGTATATTAGTGAAAACTTTTCGAAACTATTATACATTGTCAAATATATGTATGACAATCTCCGGATACCATGTTGTTGTGCAACACGTGCACCGCCGTGGTAGCTGGTCAGAGCTTGCGTGGAATTTCTACTTTTTTATTGGGGCTCTGATAGCATTCACATGTGCATTTATTTGTTGGATTAGGAGGTGGTGTCTATGTAGCTGAAATGATCCGGTGGACAGGGATATAGAGATGCAGGAGCGTCCTACAGAGATTTGTACGATCTGCTAGAACGAGATGACTGTAGGAGAAATTGAGCTTGCATGCAGCCACAAGTTTCACCTGCATTGCATCTGTAGATGGGTGTCCAGATATGCTACATTCCCAATATGTCATGGAATTATATGAAATAATGTACTGTATAAGTGTACTAATCTTTCTAGTTTGTTACAACTGCACGAATGTAGCTAAATAAGGTAGCTTAATCAATGTTACGCTAACACTTTAATAGCTATGCGATATTCTCTTTGTGTACCTTTTATGTTGTGATATAACAGTATGTTAAGTCATTCTCCAAAGAATAATTTGCTAGAGAAAACCGATTCATTTCTTAACTGACAATCTGCCATTTAGAAAATTTCATTCTCAACTACAACTACAAAATCCCTTGATGAAAACACAACAATGACACCACAAAAATCTCTCCTCCATCTTACCAGAAGCAAGTGACAGTGTAAAAACTATATCAAATCCCTCCTTCGTAATATATATATATATATATATATATATATATATATATATATAGCCTCTTGGCTTTCTTACTATTCTTGCTTATATATAAGTTCATCAAGTTGCTCTTCTTTCCACCACTCATCATATTCCTAGGCTTCTTGTTATGCATTTTCCCCTTCATCTCCTTCTCACACTACATTGATTATTTGCATTAGGAAGTGGTGTCTATGTGGCGGAGACGATCCAATAGAAAGGGACATAGAGATGCAGGACCGTCCTATGGAGATTTGTACGATCTCCTTGATCAAGATGATTGGAGAAGAAGTTGAGCTTCCATGGGGCCACAAGTTTCACCCGCATTGCAACCATAGATGGATCCAGATCTGCTACATGCCCAATCCGTTGCGGCATTATATGAAATAAAGTACTGTATAACTTTATTAATTTTTTTAGTTTGTTACAACTGTATGAATGTATTTGTAAAATGAATAGTACAATTAAATCTTAATATAAATGCTCGTTCATTGCTAATATAAACGAATATATATATATATATATATATATATATATATGCTTCGGTTGATGAGGAATTGCTAATTAAGAGCTTGAGTTATTGTAAGGTGGATAATTATACCACAGATTTGCAGTTGTTCATTTCATTTATTTACTTTGCCTCATATTTGTTCACCTCCTTAATGTACCTGATATTATTGGACCACTAGTGAGTGTCGATGTCGACCCCTCGTCACTACTCCTCCGGGGTTAGGCAAGATACTTATTGGGTACACGTAGATTTACGTATTCATGCTACACTTGCTGCACATTTTTGTGCAGGTACTTTTATGTCCGGTGGTCCTTTGGGCATGGAGGCACGGATGATGCGAGGACTTGCTGCAAGTTGTATTTCAGGTTACGATCCGCAGCTAGCAGAGTCTCCTCCAGGATTATTTGTATTTTTCCTGTCTAATTTTTATTCCGGACAAATGTTGTATTTTATTTTACTTCCTAGTTGATGCTCATGCACTTGTGACACCGGGTTTTGGGGGTACTTATGAGTTGTTCAGTATTGTAATTGGGAAAATATTATCATTTACTCTGTAAATTTTATTTCTGATCATTTAATTGAAGGAAAATTTTGATTTCAAAATACAAAAATGAATAATCGAGTTAATCAACTATTGTTGGCTTGCCTAGCAGCGGTGTTAGGCGCCATCACGACCATTTATGGATTTTGGGTCATGACACTTTGTGACTAGGCGGTACCTCGGGATATCCCCCTGCTTGCATATTTACTTTGGGACTACGAGGCGGTTCCTCGGAAGATCCCCCTGTTGAGTATTTACATTTGGGTCTACTAGGCGATACTTAGGGAGCGCTCCTGTTACTTTTCAGTAAATGCTCGCCGTTCACTTCTCACTCATTTCATTAAATTATTATGTCTTATGCTTTGTGAATTGCCCGTACGGTTGTGATAAAAATATGGGCATGAGGTGCCGTGAGATATGAAAGTAGGCTGAGACCTGAGATTTTTAGGATTATGAGGTGAGGTGTCAACCGGTGATTTTACTTGAAAGAAATTATATTTGAAAGATTTTACTTGAAAGGAATTATATCCGAAGGATTTTACTTGAAAGAAACTATATTCGAAAGATCTTATTAGAAAGGCTTTTATTTGAAAGAATTATATACGAAATGTTTTATTTAAAAGAACTATATTCGAAAGGTTTTTATTTGAAAGAATTATATTCGAAAGGTTTTATTTAAAAGAATTATATTCGAAAGGTTTTTATTTGAAAGAATTATATTCGAAAGTTTTTATTTAAAAGAATTATATTCGAAAGATATCTATTTGAAAGAATTATATTGGGAGATATTTATTTGAAAGATTTACATTCGTAAGATATTTATTTGGAGGAAGTATATTCGGGATATATTTAATTGAAAGGATTACATTCTAATGATTTTTATTTGAAAAACTTATAGATAAAAGATATATATTTTGAAGGACTTGATTAATTGGTTGTACTTGTTTTTAATATTCATGTGACCAATATTTATGGTGTTCTTGTTGTGTTGTTGTATATATCACTAGTTGATTATTGTTTATATCAGTTCTATCTGTTTTCTATTATTTTTGTATGCTATGTTGCACAGGTTATTTGACTAGTCAATGTCTTGACTGTACCTCATCACTACTCCACCGAGGTTAGTCTTGATACTTACTGGGTACCGACTGTGGTGTACTTATACAACACTTCTGCATATTTTTGTGCAGAGCTAGGTGTAACGACCCGACCTGTTATTTCGGGAGTTATAGCCATGTTTTCCCCATTTCTACTTCTTTTGTGTTATTCAGCTGTATTATGTTATATCGGGTTAGTTGGTTCGGGACCGGAGTGGTTTCAGAGTGAATTGAGATACTTAGTCTCTTAAGTAGAACTTAAGTTGGAAAAGTCAACCGGATGTTGACATATGTGTAAACAATCTCGGATTTGAAATTTGACGATTCCAATAGCTCCGTATGGTGATTTTGGGTTTAGGAGCGTGTCCGAAATATTATTTGGAAGTCTATAGAGGAATTAGGCTTGAAATACCGAAAGTTTAATTTTTGAGAAGTTTGACCGGGGGGTTGAAGTTTTGATACCGGGGTCAAAATCCGATTCTGAAAATTGGAATACCTTTGTTATGTCATTTATGACTTTTGTGCAAAATGTGAGGTCAATCGGACGTGATTTGATAGGTTCTGGAATCGTTTGTAGAAATTAGAAATTTCAAAGTTCATTAGGCTTGAATTGGGGTGTAATTCATGTTTTAGCGTTGTTTGAGGTGATTTGAGGGCTCGACTAAGTCCGTATGATGTTTTAAGATTTTTTGGTATATTTAGTTGAGGTCCCGAGGGGCTCGGGTGAGTTTCGAATGGTTAACGGGTTGGATTTTGGACATGGAACTCTACTGCAATTTTTTTGATGCACCATCTGGTTTCCTTCATCGCGTTCGCGAGTGGAGCCTCGCGTTCGCGAGTGGAGACTCGCGTTCGCGAAGAGGAACTGGGAGGCTGGCAATATTGGCTCTTCGCGTTCGCGAAGAGAAGCACGCATTCGCGAAGGGTGGACTGGGTGTGCATCGCGAAGGGCAATTGGTCTATGTGTTCGCGTAGCGGGGTGTCGCGTTCGCATAGTGAGGGGGAAACGAAGCATCGCATTCGCGATGGGTTGAACGCGTTCGCGTAGAAGGCATTGAGGCAGATGCATTTTGTGCTTCGCGAACGCGAGGGTGATGTCGCGTTCGCGAAGGAGGAATTTGGACGGGAGTTATTTTGGGCTTCGCGAACGCGAGGCACTGACCGCGTTCGCGAAGAAGAAAAGACTGGGCACTGAGTTTAAGTTTTGGTTTTTGGCGATTTGGAGCTCGGAATTGAGGTGATTTTGTGTGATTTTCAAATGAAACAACGAGGTAAGGGTTCTTAACTCAATATTTGTTAAATTACCCGAATCCATGGTTGTTTTTATCATTTAATTGGTGAATTGAGTTGAGAAAATTTGAAAACCCTCTTGGTTTCAATTGAAGATTTGAGGGTCGAGTTGGGGTCGGATTTTTGTAAAATTGGTATGATTAGACTCGTGGTAGAATGGGTTTCGGATTTTGTAACTTTTGTCGAGTTCCGAGACGTGGCCCTACAGACGCTTTTTGAGCTAATTTTCGGATTTTTATGGAAAATCATTATTATCTTGTAGAATTAATTCCAATAAATTTTATTGACTGAAACGAATTATTTATGACTAGATTCGAGGCATTTGGAGACCAATTCACGATGAAAGGACATTGCAGAATAAGAATTTCGTGGTTTGAGGTAAGTAACGATTGTAAATCTAGTTCTGAGGGTATGAAACCCCAGATTTCGTATCATTCTACTATTTTGAAGCGACACACATGCTAGGTGATGGGCGTGTGGGCGTGCACTGTTGGGGATTTGTGACTTGGTCCATCCCGTAGCAATTGTAAAGTTGCATACATTGTTGAAACCATTCGATACTTATATGTTTTATAAAGAATTTCTGTAAATTGGGCTGAATGCCATGTTTGGTCCTTGCGCCAATGCTGTTTGGACCCTTAGGGGTTGTTTCTTACCATCCTCTCATTGTTTTTGATTGAAAATCTATACACTGTCATGTTTATACTTGTTTACCGCATAACTCAGTTTTATGACTCTATTTTGATGAATATAAATGTTTTGGGCCGAATACCCTGTTTTATTGAGATGCCCGAGTGGCTTGAGAGGTTTATGACCGACTGAAGCCAAGGGCCTGATTTGTGAGGATGAGTGTGGATCGGGACTGCCCACCTGCAGCATACTTTATTGTTTTGGCACGTGAGTTGTCCGTGCATATTATAGCACTTGGGCTGAAGGAGCCCCTCCGGAGTCTGTACACACCCCAGTGAGCACAGGTACCTACTGAGTGCGAGTGCCGGGTGCCTAGTGACTGGGAGGTATGAGTGATTGTGAGGTATGCCCGAGTGGCAAGAGTGATTGTGAGGTATGCCCGAGTGGCACGAGTGACTGTGAGGTTTGCCTGAGGGGCTGTTTATGAGTGACGTTTTGCCCGAGGGGCTGTTTATGATTTTATCATTTTTGCTCACCTTTGCATTGAGCCTTTATTTAAAAAACTGTTGGAAAAATATGTTTAAATTATTTTTACTGGAACTGCATATAAACGAGATGATTCGATTCAAACACTGATTTTTAAAGCATGTTGTACTTTACTAAGATTTCATGATATGAACGTTATATGCTTTATTACTCCTCACTACTGCTCAGTCTTTATTTATTGTTTTTACTTACTGAGTTGGCGTACTCACATTACTCCCTGTACCTTGTGTGTAGATTCAGGTGTAGCTGGACACGGTAGCAGTTATTGAGTGTTATGATTGCAGAATTTTCTTGGAGATAGCAAGGTAGCTATTTGGCGATCAAAGCCCCTGTTCTTCTCCCTCATATCTTCCTCTAGTTGTATTTAGCTATATTCCAGGCTGAGTTAGCCTTGATATTGTTAAACAGATTGTAGTAGATGCTCATGACTAGTGACACCCCAATGTCGGGCTTTTCTTTTCCACAAATCTATTTTTCTTTGATTTGAACTCTTTAAATGGAGGTTTTATGTTAAATAACCTTGAAATTTTCGTTGAAGTGAAAATATCGATTTGTTTTGGAAATGAGTCGGCTTGCCTTTTTTCACGATAGGCGCCATGACGACAAAAGTTAGTTTGGGTCGTGATAGATTGGTATCAGAGCCTAGGTTACATAGGTCTCACGAGTCATGAGCGGGTTTAGTAGAGTTTTGCGGATCGGTACGGAGATGTCTGTACTTATCTTCGAGAGGCTACATAACCTTTAGGAAACTCCATATTCTTGAATTCTTGTCATGCGAATTTGTTGATTCTAGTAACTAAACATCTATTGTTTTATTCTCTCACAGAAGGTGAGGACTCGTGCTACCGGTCAGGAGTGCCAGGTACCAGTACCACCAGCCAGGGCCGCGAGAGGCCGAGGCCGAGGCCGCGGTAGGGGCCGTGGTAGGGGCAGAGGTGCAGCCCGTACAGCAGCTGGGGCAATACCTGCAGATCCACCGGTTGTCCCAGATCAGGACCAAGTTCTAGTTGTTGATGCACTAGCTCAGGAACCACCTGTGCCTATTGTGATTCCAAGACTTCAGGAGGCCCTAGCTCAGATTCTGACAGCGTGTACTGGCCTTGCTCAAGCGGTCTCTATTTCGACGACCGCAACCACTTCTCAGGCCAGGGGAGGGACTTAGACTCCCGTTGCTCGCACACCCGAGCAGGTTATTCAGGGACTTCAGACACTAGAGGTACCACCAGCCTAGCCGGTTGTTGTGTCTCAAGATTATGTGGTTCCTGCTATGCCTGAGGATGATCAGCGTAGGTTGGAAAGGTTTGGGAGACTTCAGCCACCACCTTTCAGTGGCACAGAGAGAGAGGATGCTCAGGACCTTTTGGATAGGTGTCAGAGGATACTCCGTACTGCTGGTATTTTGGAGACTTGTGGGGTCTCATTCACTACCTTTTAGTTTTCTGGGGCTGCACTCAGATGATGGGAGACTTAAGAGAGGCGTAGGCCTATTGGCGCAGCACCCCTTACTTGGCAGCAGTTCTCCGTGGTCCTTTTGGAGAAGTTCGTGCCTCGATCCCGCATAGAGGAGCTGCGCAGATAGTTTGAGCGGCTTCGCCAGGGCGATATGTCTGTGACACAGTATGAGATGCGATTCTTTGAGTTGGCCCGTCATGCTATCTAGTTAATTCCCAAGGACAGAGAGGATCATGAAGTTTATTGATGGCCTCACTTATCAGCTACAATTGCTCATGACCAGGGAGCGGGTTTCGGGTGTTACCTTTGATGAGGTTGTCGACATTGCTCAGCAGATTGAGATTGTTCGCGGTCAGGAGAGGGTTGAACGGGAGGCCAAGAGGCCTCGTGGTCAGGGTGGATTCAGTGGTGCTCCTTTTGGGGGTTAGTTCAAGCACAGTAGAGGTCGTCATTTCAGACAGGCTCAGTCAACTCGGCCATTTCATCGGGGTGCATCATCTGGCCATGGTTCTCAGACTTCTCATCAGAGCCACTCATCACTTAGTGCCCTTCCAATTCAGAGTTCGTCCCGTTCTCCACCTGTTCAGGGCTCTTCCATGCCAGGTTCTTCTACCAGTCATCCCGGTGTTAGAGGTTCCCTTCAATTTCCGCCGCCAGCACCAGGGAGTTATTTTGAGTGTGGGGAGCTTAGGCATATATGGAGATAGTGCCCTCATCGTCATGGGGGTCTATCTCAGCAGAGGAGTCAGCCTCCAACTACAGCACCAGCTACCTCACCACCCGCCCAGTCAACTCGGGGTGGAGGTCAGTCAGCTAGGGGTCGCCCTAGAGGGGGAGGTAGCTCAGGGGCTGGTCAGGCCCATTTCTATGCTCTCCCTGCCAGACCAGATGCTATTGCTTCAAATGCTGTGATTACAGGTATTGTCTCATTTTGTCACAGAGATGCCTCGGTATTATTTTACCCTGGTTCCACGTATTCATATGTTTCCTCGTATTTCACCCATTTTTTGGATATGCCCCATGAGTCCTTAGTTTTATATGTACATGTATCTACTCCTGTGGGTGATACTATTATTGTAGACCGCGTATATCAGTCATGTGTGGTGACTATTGGGGGTCTGGAGACCCTAGTGGATCTATTATTGTTCAGTATGGTTGACTTTGATGTGATATTGGGTATGGATTGGTTATCTCCATGTCATGTTGTTCTAGATTGTCACGCTAAGATGGTGACGTTGGCTATGCCGGGAATTCTGAGTGTTGAGTGGAGCGGTTCGGTTGATTATGTACCAAGTAGGGTAATTTCATATTTGAAGGCTCAGCGCATGGTTGAGAAGGGTTGCCTATCTTATTTGGCTTTTGTGAGGGATGTTAGTACAGAGACTCCTGTCATTGATTCTATTCCGGTGGTACGTGATTTTTCGGATGTGTTTCCTGCAGACCTGTCGGGCATGCCGCCTGATAGGGATATTGACTTTGGTATTGATTTGGTGTTGGGCGCTCAGCCCATTTCTATTCCACCGTATCGTATTGCACCGGCGAAGTTGAAGGAATTGAAAGAACAGCTTCAGGAACTCCTTGATAAGGGGTTTATTCGGTCTAGTGTGTCACCTTGGGGTGCACCGGTTCTATTTGTGAAAAAGAAGGATGGTTCCATGAGAATGTGTGTTGATTACAGGCAGTTGAACAAGGTCACAGTCAATAATAAGTATCCTTTGCCTCGCATTGATGATTTATTCGACCAGCTTCAGGGAGCGAGGGTGTTCTCCAAGATTGATTTGAGGTCCGGTTATCACCAGCTGAAGATTCGTGATTCAGATATTCTTAAAATAGCTTTCAGGACCCGATATGGCCATTATGAGTTCTTGGTGATGTCTTTTGGGCTGACCAATGCCCCAGTAGCGTTCATGCATTTGATGAACAGTGTATTCCAGCCCTATTTGAACTCATTCGTCGTTGTATTCAATGACGACATCCTGGTGTACTCTCGTAGCCAGGAGTAGCACGCTCAGCATTTGAGGGTTGTATTGCAGAGATTGAGGGAGGAGAAGCTTTATGCAAAGTTCTCCAAATGTGAGTTTTGGCTCAGTTCAGTAGCATTCGTGGGGCACGTGGTGTCCAGTGAGGGCATTCAGGTGGATCCGAAGAAGATAGAGGCGGGGCAGAGTTTGCCCAGACCGTCCTTAGCCACAGAGATTAGGAGCTTTCTTGGTTTGGCAGGTTACTACCGTCGCTTTGTGGAGGGATTTTCATCTATTGCATTTCCCTTGACCAAATTGATCCAAAAGGGTGCTCCATTCAGGTGGTCGGATGAGTGTGAGGAGAGCTTTCAGAAGCTCAAGACTGCTTTGTACACAGCTCAAGTGTTAGTTCTACCATCAGCTTCAGGTTCTTACACCGTGCATTGTGATGCCTCGAGAATAGGCATTGGTTGTTTTTTGATGCAGGAGGGTAGGGTGATTGCCTATGCCAAGCGCCAGTTGAAGACCCATAGAAGAACTATCCTATCCATGATCTTGAGTTAGCAGCCATTGTTCACGCCTTAAGATTTGGCGTCATTATTTGTATGGGGTTCATTATGAGATCTATACTGATCACCGGAGTCTACAGTATCTGTTAAAGCAGAATGATCTTAATTTGCGTCAACGGAGATGGCTAGAGCTTCTTAAGGACAATGATATCACTATTTTGTACCATCCGGGGAAGTCCAATGTGGGGGTCGATGCTTTGAGTCGCTGGGTAGAGAGTTTTGGGAGTTTAGCATATCTTCCAACAGTAGAAAGACCTTTGGCATTAGATGTTCAGACCTTAGCAGGCCAGCTTGTCAGATTGGATATTTTGAAGCCTAGTAGGGTATTGGCTTGTGTGGTCTCCAAGTCTTTTCTTTATGACCGTATCAGGGAGCGTCAGTATGATTACCCCCACTTGCTCCTTCTTCAGGACAGGGTTCGGAGAGGTGATGCTAGGGATCTGACTATTGGTGATGACGGCGTGCTGAGAATGTAGGGCCGGATATGTGTTCCTAATGTAGATGGGCTTTGAGAGTTGATTCTTGAGGAGGCCCACAGCTCGCGGTATTCTATCCATCCGGGTGCCGCGAAGATGTACCAGGATTTGAGGCAGCACTATTGGTGGAGGCAGATGAAGAAGGATATAGTTGAGTTTGTGGCTTGGTGTCTCAATTGTCAGCAGGTTAAGTATGAGCATTAGAGACCGGGTGGCTTGCTTCAGACGTTAGAGATCCCAGAGTGGAAGTGGGAGCGGATCACCATGGACTTTGTAGTTGGGCTCCCACGGACTTTGAGAAAGTTCGACGCTATTTGGGTTATTGTGGATCGACTGACCAAGTCCGCGCATTTCATTCCAGTTGGTACTACTTACTCTTCAGAGCGGTTGGCTGAGATTTACATCTGAGAGATCGTTCGTCTGCATGGTGTCCCAGTTTCCATCATTTCAGATAGGGGTACTCAGTTCACATCGCAGTTTTGGAGGGTCGTGCAGCGAGAGTTGGGTACTCAGGTTGAGTTGAGCACAGTTTTTACCCTCAGACCGACAGGCAGTCCGAGTGCACTATTCAGATATTGGAGGACATGTTGCGTGCTTGTGTCATTGACTTTGGGGGTTCATGGGACCAGTTTCTACCACTCGCGGAGTTTGCATATAACAACAGTTATCAGTCGAGTATTCAGATGGATCCGTACGAGGCTTTACATGGGAGGAGGTGTAGATCTCCGGTTGGATGGTTTAAGTCGGTTGAGGCTAGGCTCTTAGGTACAGACTTGGTCCAGGATGCATTAGATAAGGTGAATTAATTCAGGAGCGGCTTCGCACGGCGCAGTCTAGGCAGAAGAGCTACGCGGATAGGAAGGTCTGTGATGTGTCTTTTATGGTTGGGGAGAAGGTTTTGCTGAAGGTATCACCCATGAAGGGTGTTATGAGGTTTGGGAAGAGGGGCAAGTTGAGCCCCCGGTTCATTGGGCCTTTTGAGGTGCTTCAGAGAATAGGGGAGGTAGCTTATAAGCTTGCCTTGCCACCCATCTTGTCGAGTGTGCATCTAGTGTTTCATGTTTACATGCTCCGGAAGTATATTGGAGATCCGTCCCATGTTTTGCATTTCAGCATGGTTCAGTTGGAGGGTGATATGACTTATGATGTGGAGCCGGTGGCTATTTTGGATCGGCAGGTTCGAAGGTTTAAGTCAAAGGATATAGCTTCAGTGAAGGTGCAATGGAGAGGTCAGCCTAAGGAGGAGGCCACCTAAGAGACCGAGCGGGAGATGCGGAGCAGATATCCATGCCTATTTGAGAGTCCAAGTATGTTTCTAGACCCGTTCGAGGACGAACGGATATTTAAGAGAGGGAGGATGTAACGAGCCGGCCGGTCGTTTTGGGAGTTATAGCCCTATTTTCCCCATTTCTACTTCTTTTGTATTATTCAGCTGTATTATGTTATATCGGGTTAGTTGGTTCGGGACCAGAGTGGTTTCAGAGTGAATTGAGACACTTAGTCTCTTAAGTAGAACTTAAGTTAGAAAAGTCAACCGAATATTGACCTTTGTGTAAACGATCTCGGATTTGAAATTTGATGATTCCAATAGCTCTATATGGTGATTTTGGGTTTAGGAACGTGTCCGAAATATTGTTTGGAAGTCCGTAGAGGAATTAGGCTTGAAATGCCGAAAGTTTAATTTTTGAAAAGTTTGACCGGGGGGTTGACTTTTTGATATCGGGGTCAGAATCTGATTCTGAAAATTGGAATACCTCTGTTATGTCATTTATGACTTGTGTGATAAATTTGAGGTCAATCAGAAGTGATTTGATAGGTTCCGGAGTCGTTTGTAGAAATTAGAAAATTCAAAGTTCATTAGGCTTGAATTGGGGTGTAATTCATGGTTTTAGCGTTGTTTGAGCTGATCTGAGGGTTCGACTAAGTCCGTATGATGTTTTAGGACTTGTTGGTATATTTGGTTGAGGTCCCGAGGGGCTCGGATGAGTTTCGAATGGTTAACGGGTTGGATTTTGGACTTGGAACTCTGATGGAATTTTTTTGATGCACCATCTGGTTTCCTTGATCGCGTTTGCGATTGGAGCCTCGCGTTCGCGAAGAGGAACTGGGAGGCTGGCAATATTTGCTCTTCGTGTTCACGAAGGGTGGACTGGGTGTGCATCGCGAACGTGAGAAGTGTTACGTGTTCGCGAAGAAGAGAGGAAGCAGCCGAAGACCCCAACCAATTGGTCTACGCGTTCGCGTAGGGGGTGTCGCGTTCGCATAGTGAGGGGGAAACGAAGCATCGCATTCGCGATGGGTTGAACGCGTTCGCGTAGAAGGCATTGAGGCAGAGGCATTTTGTGCTTCGCGAATGCGAGGGTGATGGCACGTTCGCGAAGGAGGTATTTGGACGGGAGTTATTTTGTGCTTCGCGAACGCGAGGCACTGACCGCGTTCGCGAAGAAGAAAGGTTTGGCCAGTGAGTTTAAGTTCTGAAAATGAGACTTCATCCCATTTTCAGTTTATGGTGATTTGGAGCTCGGAATTGAGGTGATTTTGGGTGATTTTGACAGGAAACAACGGGGTAAGTGTTCTTTACTCAATATTGGTTAAATTATCCGAATCCATGGTTGTTTTTATCATTTAATTGGTGAATTGAGTTGGGGAAATGTGAAAACCCTCTTGGTTTAAATTGAAGATTTGAGGGTCGAGTTGGGGTCGGATTTTTATAAAATTGGTATGGTTAGACTCGTGGTTGAATGGGTTTCCGGATTTTATAACTTTTGTCAAGTTCCGAGACGTGCGATTTTTGAGCTAATTTTCAGAGTTTTATGGAAAATCATTATTATCTTGTAGAATTAATTCCAATGAATTTTATTGACTGAAACGAATTATTTATGACCAGATTCGAGGGATTTGGAGACCAATTCACGAAGAAAGGACATTGCAGAATAAGAATTTCGTGGTTTGAGGTAAGTAACGATTGTAAATCTAGTCCTGAGGGTATGAAACCCCGGATTTCGTATCATTCTACTATTTTGAAGCGATGCACATGCTAGATGACGGGCGTGTGGGCATGCACTGTTAGGGATTTGTGACTTGGTCCGTCCCGTAGCAAGTGTAAAGTTGCATACTTTGTTGAAACCATTCGATTCTTATATGTTTTAGATAGAATTTCTGTAAATTGGGCCGAATGTCATGTTTAAGCCTTGCGCCAATGTTGTTTGGTCCCTTAGGGGCTGTTTCTTACCATCCTCTCATTGTTTTCGATTGAAAATCTATACTCAGTCATGTTTATACTTGTTTACCGCATAACTCAGTATTATGACTCTATTTTGATGAATATAAATGTTTTGGGCCAAATGCCTTGTTTTACTGAGATGCCCGAGTGGCTTGAGAGGTTTATGACTGAGTGAGGCCGAGGGCCTGATTTGTTAGGATGAGTGTAGATCGGGGTTGACCGCCTACAACATACTTTATTATTTTTGCACATGAGTTGTCCGTGCAACACGTGAGTTGTCCGTGTAGATTATAGTGCTTGGGCTGAAGGAGCCCCTCCAGAGTCTGTACACACCCCCAATGAGTGCAGGTAGCTACTAAGTGCGAGTGCCGAGTGCTGAGTGAATGGGAGGCATGAGTGATTGTGAGGTATGCCCGAGTGGCAAGAGTGATTGTGAGGTATTCCCGAGTGGCAGGAGTGACTGTGAGGTTTGCCCGAGGGAGTGATGTTTTGCCCGATGGCTATTTATGATTTCATCATTTTTGCTCACCTTTGCATTGAGCCTTTATTTGAAAAACTGTTGGAAAAATATCTTTAAATGACTTTTACTGGAACCGGATATAAACAAGATGATTTGATTCAAACATTGATTTTTAAAGCATGTTGTACTTTACTGAGATTTCTTGATATGAACGTTATATGCTTTATTGCTCCTCACTACTGCTCAGTCTTTATTTATTGTTGTTACTTACTGAGTTGGCGTATTCATGTTACTCCTTGCACCTTGTGTGCAAATTCAGGTGTAGCTGGATACGGTAGTTGTTATTGAGTGTTCTAGTTGCAGATTTTTCTTTAAGATAGCAAGGTAGTTTTTTGGCGATCACAGCCCCTGCTCTTCTCCCTCTTATCTTCCTCTAGTTGTATTTAGCTATTTTCCCGACTGAGTTAGCCTTGAAATTGTTAGACAGATTGTAGTAGATGCTCATGACTAGTGACACCCCGATGTCAGGATTTTCTTTTCCGCACTTCTGTTTTTCTTTGATTTGAACTTTTTAAATTGAGGTTTTATGTTAAATAACCTTGAAATTTTCTTTGAAATGAAAATATCGGTTTTTTTTGGAAATGAGTCGGCTTGCCTAGTTCCACGATAGGCACCATCACGACAGAGGTTAGTTTGGGTCGTGACACTAGGTATTGAAGATATGGGACTCGGGCAGAGTTAGTGTGTTGATTGCAAGGATTCAAGATAGAACTGTTTCGCCGTCGCAGTCCCTTGGAGTCTTTCCATTTTAACATACTATCAACTCTTATTCGAACATTATTGTATATTCGATCCTTGAGATTGTTGCATGTATTCAGATAGAGTTCGTGACTCAGTATTACTAGTCTTTGGAGGTTGTTTGAATATTTCCGCTATTGGGTTTTGACACTTGTATTAAATTATATATTTAAAAAACAAATGGGCTTGAATTGCTATTATGATCGGCTTACTTAGTCTTAAAGACTAAGTGTCATCACGACGCTTGTGGTGGGATTTTGGGTCGTGACATTACCAGAAGCAAGTGACGGTGTAAAAACTATATAAATTCCCTCATCAGTAATATATATAGCCTCTTGGATTTCTTACTCTTCTTGCTTATATATAGTTCATCAAAGTGCTCTTCTTTCCACCACTCTTTCATCTTTCTAGACTTCTTGTTACGCATTTTCCCCTTCATCTCCTTCTCACACTCTTTCTTGAGAATCTCTGTCTCTTCATAAAATTTACTCATATGTGATGAAATGTCCAAATTGGTTTTCTGGATAACTCTATTGTCTAGAAACCATGTTTCTGCGCAACACGTGCACCACCGTGGTAGCTGGTAAGAGCTTGCATGGAAATCCTACTTTTTTTCTTGGGGCTCTGATAACACTCATGTGTGCATTGATTATTTTCATTAGGAAGTGGTATCTATGTGGCAGGGACGATAAATTATAGAGGGACATAAAGATGCAGGAGCGTCCTGCGGAGATTTGTATGATCTACTTGAACGAGATGATTGGAGGAGAAGTTGAGCTTCCATGGGGCCATAATCACTCTTGCCACTTAAAAATTTATGAAGTCTCAAGTAAATCAAATAAAACTAGCTTCGTGTGTGCCTCACATAGATCTCATGCGTCACACGTGCATCTTCTTTATATTAGTAAAACTTTTCAAAACTCTTATACAATGTCAAATCTATGTATGACAATCTCCGGATACCATGTTGATGTGCAACACGTGCACCACCGTAGTAGCTGGTCAGATCCTGCTTGGAAATTCTACTTTTTTATTGGGGCTCTGATACCACTCACGTGTGCATTAATTTGTTGCAATCGGAGGTGGTATCTATGTAGCTGAGATGATCCTGTGGACAGGGACATAGAGATATAGGAGCGTTCTGCGGATATTTGGACGATCTTCTTGAACGAGATGATTGGAGGAGAAGTTGAGCTTCCATACGGCCACAAGTTTTACCCGCATTGCATCTATAGATGGATATCCATATCTGCTACATGCCCAATCTGTCGCGGCATTATATGAAATAAAGTACTGGATAACTATACTAATCTTTCTAGTTTGTTACAACTGCACGAATATAGCAAAATAAGGTAGCTCAATAAGGGTTACGTTAACACCTTTATAGCTAGGAGATATTCGCTTTTTGTACCTTTTATGTTGTGATATAATAGTATGTTGAGCCATTCTCCAGAAAACAGTTTGCTAGAGAAAATTGAGTCGTGTCTCAACTGACTATCTGCCAATTATAAAATATCATTCTCAACTGCTACTATAAAATTCCTTGATGAAAAAAATAATGACACCACAGAAATCTGTCCTTCATCTTACCAGAAGAAATTGACAGTGTAAAAACTATATCAATTCCCTCATTAGTAATATATTTAGCCTCATGGATTTCTTACTCTTCTTCCTTATGTATAAGTTCATCAAGGTGCTCTTCTTTCCACCACTCTTTCATCTTCCTAGACTTCTTGTTACGTATTTTCCCCTTCATCTCCTTCTCACACTCTTTCTTGAGAATCTCTGTCTCTTCCTCAAATTTACTCATATTTGCTGAAATGTCCAAATTGGTTTTCTGGCTAACTCTACTGTCCGGAAGCCATGTTGCTGCGCAACACATGCACCACCGTGGTAGCTGGTCAGAGCTTGCATGGAAATCCAACTTTTTTCTTGGGGCTCTTATAGTACTCACGTATGCATTGATTATTTGCATTAGAAAGTGGTGTCTATGTGGTGGAGACGATCCAGTAGAGAGGGAAATAGATATGCAAGAGTGTCCTGATGAGATTTGTACCATCTTCTTGAACGAGATGATTGGAGGAGAAGTTGAGCTTCCATAAGGCCACAAGTTTAACCCGCATTGCATCCATAGATGGATCCAGATCTGCTACATGCCCAATCCGTCGCAGCATTATATGAAATAAAGTATTGTATAAGTTTACTAATTTTTTTAATTTGTTACAACTGCACGAATGTATTTGTAAAACAAATAGTACAATAAAAGCTTAATATAAACAATAGCCGTTAGCATTGGATTTTCTTATTAGTATTTCGTCTAAAATTGCATGTAAAATTATAATTATTTACAAATGAAAAGAATGTCAACTTTCAAATAGTTTGGTAGACACATGGAGTTGGCTTGAAAAATCAATACTTAAAAACGTATGAGGTCTCAAGTAAATCAAATAAAACTTGCTATGTGTGCGCCTCACGTGCATTTCGTGTGTCACACGTGAATCTTCTATATATTAGTAAAAACTTTTAGGCAATCTTATACATTGTCAAATCTATGTTCTCCGGATGCCATGTTGTTGTGCAACACGTGCACCACCGTGGTAGCTAGTCAGGTCCTGCGTGGAAATTCTACTTTTTTTATTGGGGCTCTAATAGCACTCACGTGTGCATTTATTTGTTGCATTAGGCGGTGATGTCAATGTAACCGAGATGATCCTCTGGACAGGGACATAGAGATACAGGAGCATTCTGCGAAGATTTGTATGATATGCTTGAACGAGATGATTGGAGGAAAGGTTGAGCTTCCATACGGCTTCAAGTTTCACCCGCATTCTACAGATGGATGTCCAGATCTGCTACATGCCCAATCTGTCGCGGCATTATATGAAATAAAGCACTGTATAAGTGTACTAATTTTTCTAGTTTGTTACAACTGCACGAATGTAGCTAAATAAGGTAGCTTAATCAAAGTTACGTTAACACTTTTATAGCTATGAGATATTCTCTTTGTATACATTTTATGTTGTGATATAATAGTATATTGAGCCATTATCCGTAGAACAGTTTGCTAGAGAAAACCGAGCCATTTCTCAACAAACTATATGCCAATTAGAAAATTTTATTCTCAATTGCTACTACAAAATCCCTTGATTAAGAAACAACAATGACACCACAGAAATCGCTCTTCCATCTTACTAGAAGCAAGTGACAGTGTATGCACCTCTATACCCCAGGGTAGGGGTAAGGTCTGCGTACATATTACCCTCCCCAAACCCCACTAGTGGGATTATATTGGGTTGTTATTGTTGTTGTTGGTTCGAGAAATCAATACTTAAACACTTATAAGCTCTCAAGTAAATCAAATAAAACAAGCATCGTGTGCGCCTCACATGCATATCATGCATCACACATGCATCTTTTGTATATCAGTAAACACTTTTCGAAAATCTTATACAATGTCAAATCTATGTATGACAATCTCCGTATGCTATGTTAATGTGCAAAACGTTCACCACCGTAGTAGCTGGTTAGAGTCTGCGTGAAAATTTTACTTTTTTATTGGGGCTCTAATAGCACTCACGTGCGCATTTATTTGTTGCATTAGGATGTGTTGTCTATTTAGCCAAGATGATCCAGTGGACAGGGAAATAGAGATACAGGAGCATCATGTGGATATTTGTACGATCTACTTGAATGAGATGATTGGAGGAGAAGTTGAGCTTCCATGCGGCCACAGGTTTCACCCGGATTGCATATATAGATGGATGTCTAGATCTGCTACATGCCCAATCTGTCCTGGCTTTATATGAAATAATGTACTGTATAACTGTACTAATTTTTCTAATTTATTACAACTGCACGAATGCAGCTAAATAATGTAGCTTAATCAAGGTTACGTTACCACTTTTATAGCTAGGAGATATTCTCTTTGTGTACCTTTAATGTTGTGATATAATAGTATATTGAGCCATTCTCCGGAGAACAGTTTGCTAGAGAAAACCGAACCGTTTCTTAAATGACTATCTGCCAATTTGAAATTTTCATTCACAACTACTATTACAAAATCCCTTGATCAAAAAACAACAATGACACCACGGAAATCCATCCTCCATGTTACTAGAAGCAAGTGACAGTGTAAAAACTATATCAACCCCTCCTCTGTAATATATATAGCCTCTTGGCTTTCTAACTCTTCTTGCTTATATATAAATTCATCAAGGTGCTCTTCTTTCCACTACTCTTTCATATTACTAGGCTTCTTGTTTCGCATTTCCCCCTTTATGTCCTTCTCATACTCTTTCTTGAGAATCTATGTCTCTTTCTCAAATTTACTCATAGGTGTTGAAATATCATAATTAGTTTTCTGGCTAACTCTACTGTCCGTAATCCATGTTGTTACGCAACACGTGCACCACTATGGTAGCTAGTCAGAGCATGCGTGAAATCCTACTTTTTTCTTGGGGCTCTGATAGCACTCATATATGCATTAATTATTTGCATTAGGAAGTGGTGTCTGTGTGGCGGAGACGATCCAGTAGAGAGGGACATAGAGATGTAGGACCATCCTGCAGAGATTTGTATGATCTGCTTAAACGAGATGATTGGAGGAAAAGTTGAGCTTTCATAGGGCCACAAGTTTCACCCGCATTGTATCAGTAGATGGGTGTCCATATCTGCTACATGCCCATTCTGTCACGGCATTATATGAAATAAAGTACTGTGTAACTACACTATTTTTTCTAGTTTGTTACAACTGCACGAATGTAGCTAAATAATGTAGCTTAATCAAGGTTACGTTAACACTTTTATAGCTATGAGATGTTCTATTTGTGTACCTTTTATGTTGTGATATAATAGTTTGTTGATCCATTCTCCGGAGAATAGTTTTCTAGAGAAAAACGAGTCGTTTCTCTACTGACTATCTGCCAATTAGAACATTTCATTCTCTACTGCTACATACTCAATACGTCGCAGCATTATATGAAATAAAGTATTGTATAAGTTTACTAATTTTTTTAGTTTGTTACAACTGCACGAATGTATGTGTAAAACAAATAGTACAATAAAAGCTTAATATAAACGGTAGCCGCTAGCATTGAATTTTCTTATTATTGTTTCGTCTAAAATTGCATTGACATTTTTAATTTTTTCAAATTAAAAGAATGTCAACTTTCAAATAGTTTGGTAAACACATGGTTGAAGGGATCTTCCAATGGAAAGGACCACAACTTCTTAAAAACACACTTTAAATGTGGAAATTAAATATAGAATTATTTAATTATAAAAGGGATCTGATTTTATGAGAAATCAATACTTAAACACTTATAAGCTCTCATGTAAATCAAATAAAACAAGCTTCGTGTGCGCCTCACATGCATCTCATGCGTCACACATGCATCTTCTATATATCAGTAAAAACTTTTCGAAAATCTTATACAATGTCAAATCTATGTATGACAATCTCTGGATGCCATGTTGATGTGCAAAACGTGCACCACCGTAGTAGCTGGTCAGAACCTACGTAAAAATTTTACTTTTTTATTGGGGCTCTAATAGCACTCACGTGCGCATTTATTTGTTGCATTAGGATGTGTTGTCTATTTAGCCAATATGATCCAGTGGACAGGGAAATAGAGATACAGGAGCATCATGTGGATATTTGTACAATCTACTTGAATGAGATGATTGGAGGAGAAGTTGAGCTTCCATGCGGCCACAGGTTTCACCCGGATTGCATATATAGATGGATGTCTAGATCTGCTACATGCCCAATCTGTCCTTGCTTTATATGAAATAAAGTACTATATAACTGTACTAATTTTTCTAGTTTATTACAACTGCACGAATGTAGCTAAATAATGTAGCTTAATCAAGGTTACGTTACCACTTTTATAGCTAGGAGATATTCTCTTTGTGTACCTTTAATGTTGTGATATAATAGTATATTGAGCCATTCTCCGGAGAACAGTTTGCTAGAGAAAATCGAACCGTTTCTTAAATGACTATCTGCCAATTAGAAAATTTCATTCACAACTACTATTACAAAATCCCTTAATGAAAATACAACAATGACACCACAGAAATCCTTCCTCCATTTTACTAGAAGCAAGTGACAGTGTAAAAACTATATCAACCCATCCCCCGTAATATATATAGCCTCTTGGCTTTCTTACTCTTCTTGCTTATAGATAAGTTCATCAAGGTGCTCTTCTTTCCACCACTCTTTCATATTTCTAGGCTTCTTGTTACGCATTTTCCCATTCATCTCCTTCTCACACTCTTTCTTGAGAATCTATGTCTATTCCTCAAATTTACTCATAGGTGCTGAAATGTCCTAATAGGGTTTCTAGCTAACTCTACTGTCCGTAAGCCATGTTGATGTGCAACACGTGCACCACTGTGGTAGCTAGTCAGAGCATGCGTGGAATCCTACTTTTTTCTTGGGGCTCTAATACCACTCATATGTGCATTGATTATTTGCATTAGGAAAGTAGAGTCTGTGTGGCGGAGACGATCCAGTAGAGAGGGACATAGAGATGCAGGACCGTCCTGCGGAGATTTGTATGATCTGCTTAACGAGATGATTGGAGGAGAAGTTGAGCTTTCATGGGGCCGCAAGTTTCACCCGCATTGCATCTGTAGATGGGTGTCCATATCTGCTACATGCCCAATCTGTCACGGCATTATATGAAATAAAGTACTGTATAACTGCACTATTTTTTCTAGTTTGTTACAACTGCTCGAATGTAGCTAAATAATGTAGCTTAATCAAGGTTACGTTAACACTTTTATAGCTATGAGATGTTCTATTTGTGTACCTTTTATGTTGTGATATAATAGTTTTTTGATCCATTCTCCGGAGAATAGTTTGCTAGAGAAAAACGAGTCGTTTCTTAACTAACTATCTGCCAATTAGAACATTTTATTCTCTACTGCTACATACTCAATACGTCGCAGCATTATATGAAATAAAGTATTGTATAAGTTTACTAATTTTTTTAGTTTGTTACAACTGCACGAATGTATGTGTAAAACAAATAGTACAATAAAAGCTTAATATAAACGGTAGCCGCTAGCATTGAATTTTCTTATTATTGTTTCGTCTAAAATTGCATTGACATTTTTAATTATTTACAAATTAAAAGAATGTCAACTTTCAAATAGTTTGGTAGACACATGGTGGAAGGGATCTCCTCCAATTGGAAAGGACCACAACTTCTTAAAAATACACTTTAAATGTGAAAATTAAATATAGAGTTATTTAATTATAAAAGGGATCTGATTTTATTTTAGTTGGTTCGAGAAATCAATACTTAAAAACTTATAAGCTCTCAAGTAAATCAAATAAAACAAGCTTCGTGTGTGCCTAACATGCATCTCGTGCGTCACACGTGCATCTTCTGTATATTAGTAAAAACTTTTTGAAAATCTTATACAATGTCAAATCTATATATGATAATCTCCGGATACCATGTTGATGTGCAACACGTGCACCACTATAGTAGCTGGTCAGAGCCTGCATGGAAATTTTACCTTTTTATTAAGGCTCTCATAGCACTCAGGTGTTCATTTATTTGTTGCATTAGGAGGTGGTGTCTATGTAGTCGAGATGATCCAGTGGACAGGGACATAGAAATGTAGGAGCGTCATGCACAAATTTATATGATCTGCTTGAACGAAATGAATGGAGGAGAAGTTGAGCTTCCATGCGGCCACAAGTTTCACCCACATTGCATCTATAGATGGATGTCTAGATCTGCTACATGCCCAATCTATCGCAGCATTATATGAAATGAAGTACTGTCTAAGTGTACAAATATTTCTAGTTTTTTACAACTGCACGGATGCAGCTAAATAAGGTAGCTTAATCTAGGTTACGTTAACACTTTTATAGCTATGAGATATTCTCTTTGTGTACATTTTATGTTTTGATATAATAGTATGTTGAGCCATTCTCCGAAGAATAGTTTGCTAGAGAAAGCCGAGCCATTGCTCAACTGACTATCTGCCAATTAGAAAATTTCATTCTCAACTTCTACTATAAAATCCCTTGATGAAAAAAACAACAATGACACCACAGAAATCCCTCCTCCATCTTACCATAAGCAAGTAACAGTGTAAAAACTATAATAATTCCCTCATCAGTAATATATATAGCCTCTTCACTTTCTTACTCTTCTTGCTTATATATAAGTTCATCAAGATGCTCTTCTTTCCACCACTCTTTCATCTTCCTAGACTTCTTGTTATGCATTTTTCCTTCATCTCCTTCTCACGCTCTTTCTTGAGAATCTTTGTCTCTTCTCAAATTTACTCATAGGTGCTGAAATGTCCAAATTGGTTTTCTGGCTAACTCTATTATCCGGAAGCCATGTTGCTGCGCAACACGTGCACCACCATGGTAGCTGGTCAGAGCATGCGTAGAAATCCTACTTTTTTCTTAGGGCTCTGGTAGTACTCAAGTATGCATTGATTATTTGAATTAGGAAGTGGTGTCTATGTGGTGGAGACAATCTAGTAGAGAGGGAAATAGAGATGCAGGAGCATCCTGCCGAGATTGGTACGATCGTCTCGAACGAGATGATTAGAGGAGAAGTTGAGCTTCCTTAGGGCTACAAGTTTCTCCCGCATTTCATCCATAGATGGATCCATATCTTCTACATGCCTAATACGTCGTGGCATTATATGAAACAAAGTACTGTATAAGTTTACTAATTTTTTTAGTTTGATACAACTGCACGAATGTATTTGTAAAATGAATAGTAAAATAAAAGGTTAATATAAAGGGCAGTTGTTAGCATTTGATTTTCTTATTATTGTTTTGTCTAAAATTGCATTGAAAATTTTAATTATTTACAAATGAAAAGAATGTCAACTTTCAAATAGTTTGATAGACACAAGGTGGAAGGGATCTCCTCCCAATGGAAAGGAATCCAACTTCTTAAAAAGACAGTTTAAATGTGGAAATTAAATACAGAGTTACTTAATTATAAAAACGATATGATTTTATTGGAGTTGTCTTGAGAAACAAATACTTAAAAACCTATGAGGTCTTAAGTAAATCAAATAAAACTAGCTTCGTGTGCACCTCACGTGCATCTCAAGCGTCACACGTGCATCTTCTTTATATTAGTAAAAACGTTTCGAAAATCTTATACATTGTCAAA
The DNA here is from genome assembly GCF_000390325.3 of Nicotiana tomentosiformis. Lineage (NCBI taxonomy): Eukaryota > Viridiplantae > Streptophyta > Magnoliopsida > Solanales > Solanaceae > Nicotiana > Nicotiana tomentosiformis. Next base: position 137,558,959 of record NC_090819.1, read on the forward strand.
TCAATGTATGACAATCTCTGGATGCCATGTTGTTGTGCAACACGTGCACCACCGTGGTAGCTGGTCAGAGCCTGCGTGGAAATTTTACTTTTTTATTAGGGCTCTGATAGCACTCACGTGTTCATTTATTTGTTGCATTAGGAGGTGGTGTCTATGTAGCCGAGATGATCCAATAGAGGGACATAGAGATGTAGGAGCGTCCAGCAGAGATTTGTGCGATCTGCTTGAACGAGATGACTGGAGGAGAAGTTGAGCTTCTATGCAGCCACAGGTTTCACCCAAATTGCATCTATAGGTGGATGTCTAGATCTGCTACATGCCCAATCTGTCGCAGCATTATATGAAATGAAGTACTGTATAAGTGTACTAATATTTCTAGTTTTTTACAACTGCACGAATGTAGCTAAATAAGGTAGCTTAATCTTGGTTACGCTAACACTTATATCGCTAGGAGATATGCTCTTTATTTACTCTTTCATCTTCCTAGACTTCTTGTTACGCATTTTTCCCTTTTTCTCCTTCTCACTCTTTTTTGAGAATCTTTGTCTCTTCCTCAAATTTACTCATAGGTGCTGAAATGTCCAAATTGGTTTTCTGGCTAACTCTACTGTCCGGAAGCCATGTTGTTGAACAGCAGGTGCACCACCGTGGTAGCTGGTCAGAGCCTGCGTGGAAATCCTACTTTTTTCTTGGGGCTCTGATAGCACTCATGTGTGCATTGATTATTTACATTAGGAAGTGGTGTCTATGTGGCGGAGACGATCCGGTGGAGAGGGACATAGAGATGCAGGAGATTCCTACGAAGATTTGTACGATCTGATTGAACGAGATGATTGGAAGAGAAGTTGAGTGTCCATGGGGCCAAAAGTTTCACCCGCATTGCATCCGTCGATGGATCGAGATATAGTATATGCCCAATCCGTCACGATAATATATGAAATAAAGTACTGTATAAGTTTACTAATTCTTTTAGTTTTTTACAACTGCACGAATGTATATTTAAAACGAATTGAACAAAACAAAGTCTAATATAAACGGTAGCCGTTAGCATTGGATTTTATTATTATTGTTTCGTCTAAAATTGCATTGAAAATTATAATTATCTACAAATGATAAGAATGTCAACTTTCAAATTGTTTGATAAACACATGGTAGAAGGGATCTCCTCCCAATGGAAAGGAACTCAACTTCTTAAAAAGACAGTTTAGATGTAGGAGCGTCATGCGTAGATTTGTACGATCTACTTGAACGAGATGAATGGAGAAGAAGTTGAGCTTCCATGCGGCCACAAGTTTCACCCGCATTGCTTCTATCGATGGATGTCCAGAACTGCTACATGCCCAATTTTTCACAGCGTTATATGAAATGAAGTACTATATACATGTACTAATTTTTCTAGTTTGTTACAACTGCACGAATGTAGCTAAATGAGGTAGCTTAATCAAGGTTACGTTAACATTTTTATAGCTAGGAGATATTCTCTTTGTGTATCTTTTATGTTGTGATATAATAGTATGTTGAGCCATTCTCCGGAGAACAGTGTGCTAGAGAAAACTTCATCTGCTACTACAAAATCCCTTGATAAAAAAACAACAATGACACCACAGAAATCTATACTCCATCTTACCAGAATCAAGTGACAGTGTACAACCTATATCAATACCTATTTGCTTTCTTACTCTTCTTGCTTATATATAAGTTCATCAAGGTGCTCTTCTTTCCACCACTCTTTCATCTTCCTAGGCTTCTTGTTACGCATTTTCCCCTTCATATCCTTCTCACACTCTTCTTGAGAATATATATCTCTACCTCAAATTTACTCATAGGTGATGAAATATCCAAATTGGTTTTCTTGCTAACTCAACTGTCTGGATGCCATGTTGCTAAGCAACACATGCACCACCGTGGTAGCTGGTCAGAGCCTGCGTGGAAATCTTACTTTTTTCTTGGTGTTGTGATAGCACTCACGTGTGCATTGATTATTTGCATTAGGAACTAGTGTCAATGTGGCCGAGACGATCTAGAGGATAAGGACATAGAGATGCAGGAGCATCCTACGGAGATTTGTACGATCTGCTTGAACGAGATGATTGGAGGAGAAGTTGATCTTACATGGGCCAACAAGTTCCACCCGCATTGCATCTATAGATGGATCTAGATCTGCTACATGCCCAATCCGTCGCGGCATTATATGAAATAAAGTATTATATAAGTTTACTAATATTTTTAGTTTATTACAACTTGAATACTCGATTGATAACTGTTGTTATATGCTAACTCCACGAGTGGCAGAAACTGGTCCCATGAACCCCCAAAGTCAATGACACAAGCACGTAACATGTCCTCCAATATTTGAATAGTGCGCTCGGACTGCCCGTCCGTCTGAGGGTGAAAAGTTATGCTTAACTCAACCTCAGTGCCCAACTCTCGCTGCACGGCCCTCCAAAACTGCGATGTGAACTGAGTACCCCTATCTGAAATGATGGAAACTGGGACACCATGCAGGCGAACAATCTCTCGGATGTAAATTTCAGCCAACCTCTCTGAAGAGTAAGTAGTACCAATTGGAATGAACTGTGCGAACTTGGTCAGCCGATCCACAATAACCCAAATAGCATCGAACTTCCTCGAAGTCCGTGGGAGCCCAACTACAAAGTCCATAGTGATCCGCTCCCACTTTAACTCTGGGATCTCTAACCTCTGAAGCAAGCCACCCGGTCTCTGATGCTCATACTTAACCTGCTGACAGTTTAGACACCGAGCCACAAACCCAACTATATCTTTCTTCATCCACCTCCACCAATAGTGCTGCCTCAAATCCTGGTACATCTTCGCGACACCCGGATGGATGGAATACCACGAGCTATGGGCCTCCTCAAGAATCAGCTCTCGAAGCCCATCTACATTAGGCACACATATCCGGTCCTGTATTCTCAGCACCCCGTCATCACCAATAGTCACATCCCTAGCATCACCTCTCCAAACTCTATCCTGAAGAACGAGCAAGTGAGGGTCATCATACTGACGCTCCCTGATACGGTCATAAAGAGAAGACCTGGAGACCACACAAGCCAAAACTCGATTAGGCTCCGAAATATCCAATCTGACAAGCTGGCCTACTAAGGTCTGAACATCTAATGCCAAAGGTCTCTCTACTGCTGGAAGATATGCTAAGCTCCCAAAACTCTCTGCCCGGCGACTCAAAGCATCGGCCACCACATTGGCCTTCCCCGGATGGTACAAAATAGTGATATCATAGTCCTTAATAAGCTCTAACCATCTCCGCTGATGCAAATTAAGATCCTTCTGCTTTAACAGATACTGCAGACTTCGGTGATCAATATAGATCTCACAATGAACCCCATACAAATAATGACGCCAAATCTTCAAGGCGTGAACAATAGCTGCTAACTCAAGATCATGGATAGGATAATTCTTCTCATGGGTCTTCAACTGGCGCGAGGCATAGGCAATTACCCTACCCTCCTGCATCAAAAAACAACCAATGCCTATCCTCGAGGCATCACAGTACACAGTGTAAGAACCTGAAGCTGATGGTAGAACTAACACTGGAGTTGTAGTCTAAGCAGTCTTGAGCTTCTGAAAGCTCTCCTCACACTCATCCGACCACCTAAATGGAGCACCCTTTTGGATCAATTTGGTCAAGGGCGATGCAATAGATGAAAATCCCTCCACAAAGCAACGGTAGTAACCCACCAAACCAAGAAAGCTCCTAATGGTCCTCCTAACCGATAGCGCGAGTCCTCACCATCTGTGAGAGAATAAAATAGCATGTGTTTAGTTACCAGAATTGACAGATTAGCATGACAAGAATTCAAGAATGTAGAATTTTCCTAAACGTTCTGCAGCCTCTCGAAGTTAAGTACAGACGTCTCCGTACCGATCCGCAAGACTCTACTAAACCCGCTCATGACTCCTGAGACCTTTGTAACCTAGGCTCTGATACCAACTTGTCACGACCCAAAATTAACCATTGTGATGGTGCCTATCGTGGAACCAGGCCATCCTCAACTCAACAAGCCAACACTAACAACAATAAGTTTAAAAACGTTAACGGAAGCATTTAACATTAAAGAAAAAAACTGTTTAAAACATATGAAAATCCCAAAGTGATACAATCTAGCCCAAAACCAGGGTGTCACTGAGTACATGAGCGTCTAGATCAGAAATACAGTCTACTACAGTATCTAGAGATATAAACTGAAAATACGATAAAGATAAATAAGGAGAGTCAAGGTCCGCGAACCCAGTGCAACTACCTTGATGGCCTCCAAAAGTCTAGGATCCTCAATCAGCAACCGCCGCTACTATCGGTATCGCCTATATCTGCACACGAGGTGCAGGGAGTAACATGAGTATACCAACTCAGTAAGTAACAAGTCCAAACTTTGGACTGAAAAGTAGTGACAAACTCAACCTCAACAGATATAACAGAAATAAGTGTGCAGAAACGTAGGCATGCTTTTAAGTCAAATATACAACTCAACAGTAAAGGAATTACATATCTGAACAGTGTAAGGTATATAACTCGGTTATCTCTACATGCCAATGCACATACTATATGAAATGCTCCATGTGCTCCACTCTCAAGTATTCAACCACTCGGTACTGTATATGGCCATCCGACCCAGGGAAATCTATCCCGGAACATATGCAACACTGACTATAAGTCACCAGTACTGAGGAAAAAGGGCAATCCAACCCTTTGGAGAAATTCATCTCCAGGTATCAAGTACTTCGGACAAATCCATGTCCAGGGAAATCCATCCCTCAATAATATCATCTGCGCTCATTAGGGGTGTGTTACAGACTCCGGAGGGGCTCCTACAGCCCAAGCGCTATCATAATCATCAATATAACCGCTGCGGCATGCCGATCGATCCCATAACTGTCACTCATAACCAGGCACTCGGCCTCACTCAGTCATCAACCTCTCCAGTCTCACCACGGGCTCACAGTGTCATGAAAATAACCCGGAACAATGATATGATGAATCAATAATAACTGAGACCGAGATATGATATAAAAATGCATGATCATGACTGAGTATGAAATAGTAAATGAAAACTAGCGAGATGACAGTAAGAAACGACCGCTAAGGGTCAAAACAATACCGGTACAAAGCCTAAACATGATATCTAGCATGATTTACAATTCAACTACTTTAACACATGATGGAAACGTGGATATCAACAGGATAGAGTCACTAAACGGTGCCATGGAATCACCCAGGTCCCAATTCTCATGGTGCACGCCCGCACGCCCGTCACTTGACATGCGCGTCACCTCAATACCAATCACATAAAAAATAACTTGGGGTTTCGAACCCTCATAACCAAGTTTGAAAACGTTACTTACCTCCAACCAAGCAAAAATCCTACTCCACGACGCCTTTGCCTCTCAAATCGACACCACTAGCGAAAATTGAAAATAGGAAAAAAAACAATAGTTGAAAAAAAAGAAAAATCTGGAAAAAGAGAAGGAAAATATAGATGAATAAATATCTTGTTTTTGCTAGTGGGTGTAAATTAAAGTAGTACTTAAAGAAGAATAGAACGTTTTTGGAGGTGATATTGTTTGTGAAATTGAAGTTGTCACGGCCTAAAATCTGGTTATTAACGGTTCAAGATTTTTATATCTTGGATTTACTTCCGGTGGTCATAAACTTCCAGTGGTCATAAAATGCAAGAAACGTTGTTCTAAATCAAGCATTAATGCGGATTGAGTGCTTTCAGCTACTCTAATCTAGAGAATCTTGGAATAAACAAATACAAATCTAGTTGTACTAGAACAAAGTTCTATTGTTAATTATTGGATTCAATTCCGTTTAGAGCAGCCCACTACTACTGTTTCTAGTATAAATATGAACAACATAACAATTAACAAAATAATAAATAATTCACTAGCAGGATTTCACGTCCAAACAGAACACAATAGCTACCAAATATTGCTCAGAGATCAATGAAACATCAAAATAACTTAGCAGAAAATTACAGAAAGTCAAGTCCATGTTCCTATTTAACAAAATAACGTAGCATAAAAAGGGATCAATAGAAGAAAGTTACATGATGACTTTCACTTAGCGGAATAATCAACACAAGAAATTTCCACCAAAATCGAATGAGCTGAGGAACATAGAAAAGGAACTCAAAACTCAGAAGAAGTCGCAATAATTTGAGGAAGAAGGATGAGCGACGAGCTGAGGAAGAACGCGTCACAGTCGAGCTGAGGAAGAAGGTAGCAGTCGCACAGAGGAACCCTAAATCTAATTTTTGATTTAGGTTTGGGAAATGAGAATGTATTTGTAAGACAAATAGTACAATGAAAGCTTACTATAAACGGTCGCTGTTAGCATTGAATTTTCTTATTATTGTTTCATCTAAAATTGCGTTGAAATTTTTAATTATTTACAAATGAAAAGAATGTTAACTTTCAAATAGTTTGATGAACACATGGTGGAAGGGATCTCCTCCCAATGGAAAGGACCACAACTTCGTAAAATGAGACTATAAATGTGGAAATTAAATATAGAGTTAATTAATTATAAAAGGGATATGATTTTATTTGAGTTGGTTTGAGAAATCAATACTTAAATACTTATGAGGTCTCAAGTCAATCAAATAAAACTAACTTCGTGCGCGCCTCAAGTGCCTTTCGTGCGTCACACGTGCATCTTCTGTATATTAGTGAAAACTTTTCGAAAATATTATACATTGTCAAATATATGTATGACAATCTCTGGATACCATGTTGTTGTGCAACACGTGCACCGCCGTGGTAGCTGGTCAGAGCTTGCGTGGAATTTCTACTTTTTTATTGGGGCTCTGATAGCATTCACATGTGCATTTATTTGTTGCATTAGGAGGTGGTGTCTATGTAGCTGAAATGATCCGGTGGACAGGGATATAGAGATGCAGGAGCGTCCTGCAGAGATTTGTACGATCTTCTTGAACGAGATGACTGTAGGAGAAATTGAGCTTGCATGCAGCCACAAGTTTCACCTGCATTGCATCTGTAGATGGGTGTCCATATATGCTACATTCCCAATATGTCGTGGCATTATATGAAATAATGTACTGTATAAGTGTACTAATCATTCTAGTTTGTTACAACTGCACGAATGTAGCTAAATAAGGTAGCTTAATCAATGTTACGTTAACACTTTTATAGCTATGCGATATTCTCTTTGTGTACCTTTTATGTTGTGATATAACAGTATGTTAAGTCATTCTCCAAAGAATAATTTGCTAGAGAAAACCGATTCATTTCTTAACTGACAATCTGCCAATTAGAAAATTTCATTCTCAACTACAACTACAAAATCCCTTGATGAAAACACAACAATGAAACCACAAAAATCTCTCCTCCATCTTACCAGAAGCAAGTGACAGTGTAAAAACTATATCAAATCCCTCCTTCATAACATATATATATATATATATATATATATATATATATATAGCCTCTTGGCTTTCTTATTATTCTTGCTTATATATAAGTTCATCAAGTTGCTCTTCTTTCCACCACTCATCATATTCCTAGGCTTCTTGTTATGCATTTTCTCCTTCATCTCTTTCTCACACTACATTGATTATTTGCATTAGGAAGTGGTGTCTATGTGGCGGAGACGATCCAATAGAAAGGGACATAGAGATGCAGGACCGTCCAATGGAGATTTGTACGATCTCCTTGATCAAGATGATTGGAGAAGAAGTTGAGCTTCCATGGGGCCACAAGTCTCACCCGCATTGCAATCATAGATGGATCCAGATCTGCTACATGCCCAATCCGTTGCGGCATTATATGAAATAAAGTACTGTATAACTTTATTAATTTTTTTAGTTTGTTACAACTGCATGAATGTATTTGTAAAACGAATAGTACAATTAAAGCTTAATATAAACGGTCGTCGTTAGCAATGGATTTTGTTATTATTGATTCACTAAATTTGAGTTGAAATTTTTAATTATTTAAAAATGAAAAGAATGTCAACTTTCAAATAGTTTGGTAGACACATGGTGGAAGGAATCTCTTCCCAATGGAAAGGACCACATCTTCTTAAAATGAGACTTTAAATGTGGAAATTAAATATAGATTTATTTAATTATAAAAGGGATCTAATTTTAATTGAGTTGGTTTGAGAAATCAATACTTAAAAACTTATGAGGTCTCAAGTCAATCAAATAAAATAGCTTCGTGCGCGCCTCATGTGCCTTTCGTGCGTCACACGTGCATCTTTTGTATATTAGTAAAAACTTTTCGAAAATCTTATACATTGTCAAATCTATGTATGACAATCTCCAGATGCCATGTCATCATGCAACACGTGCACTACTATGGTAGCTGGTCAGAGCCTGCGTGGAATTTTTACTTTTTTATTGGGGCTTTGATAGCACTCACATGTGCATTTATTTGTTGCATTAGGAGGTGGTGTCTATGTAGTCGCGATGATCCACTTGACAGGGACATAGAAATGCATGAGCGACCTGCGGAGATTTGTACGATCTTCTTGAACGAGATTATTGTAGGAGAAGTTGAGATTGCATGCGGCCACAAGTTTCACCCGCATTGCATCTGTAGATGGTTGTCCAGATCTGTTACATGCAAAATCTGTCGCGACATTATATGAAATAAAGTACTGTATAAGTGTACTAATCTTTCTAGTTTGTTACAACTACACGAATGTAGCTAAATAAAGTAGCTTAATCAAAGTTACGTTAACACTTTTATAGCTATGAGATATTCTCTTTGTGTACCTTTTATGTTGTGATATAATTGTATGTTGAGCCATTCTCCGGAGAACAGTTTGCTAGAGAAAACCGAGTCGTTTCTCAACTGCTACTACAAAATCCCTTGATGAAAAAACAACAAAGACACCACAAAAATGCTTCTTCCATCTTAGCAGAATCAAGTGACAGTGTAAAACCTATATCAGTCCCTCCTCCGTAATATATATAGCCTCTTAACTTTCTTACTCTTCTTGCTAATATATAAGTTCATCAAGGTGCTTTTCTTTCCACCGCTCTTTCATCTTCCTAGGCTTCTTATTACGCATTTTTCCCTTCATATCCTTCTCACACTCTTTCTTGAGAATATATATCTCTTCCTCAAATTTACTCATAGGTGATGAAATATCCAAATTGGTTTTCTTGCTAACTCAACTGTCTGGATGCCATGTTGCTGCGCAACACATGCACCACCGTGGTAGCTGGTCAGAGCCTGCGTGGAAATCTTACTTTTTTCTTGGTGTTGTGATAGCACTCACGTGTGCATTGATTCTTTGCATTAGGAACTGGTGTCAATGTGGCCGAGACGATCTAGAGGATAAGGACATAGAGATGCAGGAGCATCCTACGGAGATTTGTACGATCTGCTTGAACGAGATAATTGGAGGAGAAGTTGATCTTACATGGGCCCACAAGTTCCACCCGCATTGCATCTATAGATGGATCTAGATCTGCTACATGCCCAATCCGTCGCGGCATTATATGAAATAAAGTATTATATAAGTTTACTAATATTTTTAGTTTATTACAACAGCACGAATGTATTTGTAAGACGAATAGTACAATAAAAGCTTACTATAAACGGTCGCCGTTAGCATTGAATTTTCTTATCATTGTTTCATCTAAAATTGCGTTGAAATTTTTAATTATTTACAAATGAAAAGAATGTTAACTTTCAAATAGTTTGGTAAACACATGGTGGAAGGGATCTCCTCCCAATGGAAAGGACCACAACTTCTTAAAATGAGACTATAAATGTGGAAATTAAATATAGAGTTAATTAATTATAAAAAGTATATGATTTTATTTGAGTTGGTTTGAGAAATCAATACTTAAAAACTTATGAGGTCTCAATTCAATCAAATAAAACTAGCTTCGGGCGCGCCTCAAGTGCCTTTCGTGCGTCACACGTGCATCTTCTGTATATTAGTGAAAACTTTTCGAAAATATTATACATTGTCAAATATATGTATGACAATCTCCGGATACCATGTTGTTGTGCAACACGTGCACCGCCGTGGTAGCTGGTCAGAGCTTGCGTGGAATTTCTACTTTTTTATTGGGGCTCTCATAGCATTCACATGTGCATTTATTTGTTGCATTAGGAGGTGGTGTCTATGTAGCTGAAATGATCCGGTGGACAGGGATATAGAGATGCAGGAGCGTCCTACAGAGATTTGTACGATCTGCTTGAACGAGATGACTGTAGGAGAAATTGAGCTTGCATGCAGCCACAAGTTTCACCTGCATTGCATCTGAAGATGGGTGTCCAGATATGCTACATTCCCAAAGAATAATTTGCTAGAGAAAACCGATTCATTTCTTAGCTGACAATCGGCCAATTAGAAAATTTCACTCTCAACTACAACTACAAAATCCCTTGATGAAAACACAATAATGAAACCACAAAAATCTCTCCTCCATCTTACCAGAAGCAAGTGACAGTGTAAAAACTATATCAAATCCCTCCTTCATAATATATATATATATATATATATATATATATATATATATATATATATAGCCTCTTGGCTTTCTTACTATTCTTGCTTATATATAAGTTCATCAAGTTGCTCTTCTTTCCACCACTCATCATATTCCTAGGCTTCTTGTTATGCATTTTCCCCTTCATCTCCTTCTCACACTACATTGATTATTTGCATTAGGAAGTGGTGTCTATGTGGCGGAAACGATCCAATAGAAAGGGACATAGAGATGCAGGACCGTCCTATGGAGATTTGTACGATCTCCTTGATCAAGATGATTGGAGAAGAAGTTGAGCTTCCATGGGGCCACAAGTTTCACCCGCATTTCAACCATAGATGGATCCAGATCTGCTACATGCCCAATCCGTTGCGGCATTATATGAAATAAAGTACTGTATAACTTTATTAATTTTTTTAGTTTGTTACAACTGCATGAATGTATTTGTAAAACGAATAGTACAATTAAAGCTTAATATAAACGGTCATCGTTAGCAATGGATTTTGTTATTATTGATTCATCTAAATTTGAGTTGAAATTTTTAATTATTTACAAAATGAAAAGAATGTCAACTTTCAAATAGTTTGGTAGACACATGGTGGAAGGAATCTCTTCCCAATGGAAAGGACCACATCTTCTTAAAATGAGACTTTAAATGTGGAAATTAAATATAGATTTATTTAATTATGAAAGGGATCTAATTTTATTTGAGTTGGTTTGAGAAATCAATACTTAAAAACTTATGAGGTCTCAAGTCAATCAAATAAAATAGCTTCGTGCGCGCCTCATGTGCCTTTCGTGCGTCACACGTGCATCCTTTGTATGTTTGTAAAAACTTTTCGAAAATCTTATACATTGTCAAATCTATGTATGACAATCTCCAGATTCCATGTCATCATGCAACACGTGCACTACCATGGTAGCTGGTCAGAGCCTGCGTGGAATTTTTACTTTTTATTGGGGCTTTGATAGCACTCACATGTGCATTTATTTGTTGCATTAGGAGGTGGTGTCTATGTAGTCGCGATGATCCACTGGACAGTGACATAGAAATGCATGAGCGACCTGCGGAGATTTGTACGATCTTCTTGAATGAGATTATTGTAGGAGAAGTTGAGATTCCATGCGGCCACAAGTTTCACCCGCATTGCATCTGTAGATGGGTGTCCAGATCTGTTGCATGCCCAATCTGTCGCGACATTATATGAAATAAAGTACTGTATAAGTGTACTAATCTTTCTAGTTTGTTACAACTACACGAATGTAGCTAAATAAAGTAGCTTAATCAAAGTTACGTTAACACTTTTATAGCTATGAGATATTCTCTTTGTGTACCTTTTATGTTGTGATATAATAGTATGTTGAGCCATTCTCCGGAGAACAGTTCTCTAGAGAAAACCGAGTCGTTTCTCAACTGCTACTACAAAATCCCTTGATGAAAAAACAACAAAGACACCACAGAAATGCTTCTTCCATCTTACCAGAATCAAGTGACAGTGTAAAACCTATATCAGTCCCTCCTAGGTAATATATATATAGCCTCTTAACTTTCTTACTCTTCTTGCTAATATATAAGTTCATCAAGGTGCTCTTCTTTCCACCGCTCTTTCATCTTCCTAGGCTTCTTATTACGCATTTTTCCCTTCATATCCTTCTCACACTCTTTCTTGAGAATCTCTATCTCTTCCTCAAATTTACTTATAGGTGATGAAATGTCCAAATTGGATTTCTAGCTAATCAACTGTCCGGAAGCCATGTTGTTGTGCAACTCATGCACCACCGCGGTAGCTGGTCTGAGCCTGCGTGGAAATCCTACTTTATTTTTCTTGGGCTGTGATAGCACTCAAGTGTGCATTGATTATTTGCATTAGAAAGTGGTGTCTATGTGGCCAAGATGATCCAGTGGACAGGGACAGAGAGTTGTAAGAACGTCGTGCGGATATTTGTACGATCTTCTTGAACGAGATGATTGGAGGAGAAGTTGAGCTTCCATGGGCCCACAAGTTTCACCCGCATTGCATCCATAGATGGATCCATATCTACTACATTCCCAATCCGTCGCGGCATTATATGAAATAAATTATTTTATAAGCTTACTAATATTTTTAGTTTGTTACAACTGCACGAATGTATTTGTAAAATGAATAGTACAATAAAAGCTTAATATAAATGGTCGCCGTTAGCATTGGATTTTCTTATTATTGTTTTGTCTAAAATTGCATTGAATTTTTTAATTATTTACATGCCCAATCCGTCGCGGCATTATATGAAATAAAGTATTGTATAACTTTACTAATATTTTTAGTTTGTTACAACTGCATGAATGTATTTGTAAAATGAATAGTACAATTAAAGCTTAATATAAACGGTCGTCGTTAGCAATGGATTTTGTTATTATTGTTTCGTCTAAAATTGAGTTGAAATTTTTAATTATTTACAAATGAAAAGAATGTCAACTTTCAAATAGTTTGGTAGACACATGGTGGAAGGAATCTCTTCCCAATGGAAAGGACCACATCTTCTTAAAATGAGACTTTAAATGTGGAAATTAAATATAGATTTATTTAATTATAAAAGGGATCTAATTTTATTTGAGTTGGTTTGAGAAATCAATACTTAAAAACCTATGAGGTCTCAAGTCAATCAAATAAAATAGCTTCGTGCGCGCCTCATGTGCCTTTCGTGCGTCACACGTGCTTCTTCTGTATATTAGTAAAAACTTTTCAAAAATCTTATACATTGTCAAATCTATGTATGACAATCTCTAGATGCCATGTTGTCGTACAACACGTGCACCACCGTGGTAGTTAGTCAGAGCCTGCATGGAATTTTTACTTTTTTATTGGGGCTTTGATAGAACTCACATGTGCATTTATTTGTTGCATTAGGAGGTGGTGTCTATGTAGTCGCGATGATCCACTGGACAGGGACATAGAAATGCATGAGTGACCTGCGGAGATTTGTACGATCTTCTTGAACGAGATGATTGTAGGAGAAGTTGAGATTGCATGCGGCCACAAGTTTCACCCGCATTGCATCTGTAGATGGGTGTCCAGATCTGTTACATGCCCAATCTGTAGCGACATTATATGAAATAAAGTACTGTATAAGTGTACTAATCTTTCTAGTTTGTTACAACTACACGAATGTAGCTAAATAAAGTAGATTAATCAAAGTTACGTTAACACTTTTATAGCTATGAGATATTCTCTTTGTGTACCTTTTATGTTATGATATAATAGTATGTTGAGCCATTCTCCGGAGAACAGTTTGCTAGAGAAAACCGAGTCGTTTCTCAACTGCTACTACAAAATCCCTTGAAGAAAAAACAACAAAGACACCACAGAAATCCTTCCTCCATCTTACCAGAATCAAGTGACCGTGTAAAACCTATATCAGTCCCTCCTCCGTAATATATATAGCCTCTTAACTTTCTTACTCTTATTGCTAATATATAAGTTCATCAAGGTGCTCTTATTTCCACCGCTCTTTCATCTTCCTAGGCTTCTTATTACGCATTTTTCCCTTCATATCCTTCTCATACTCTTTCTTGAGAATATATATCTCTTCCTTAAATTTACTCATAGGTGATGAAATATCCAAATTGGTTTTCTTGCTAACTCAACTGTCTGGATGCCATGTTGTTGTGCAACTCATGCACCACCGCGGTAGCTGGTCAGAGCCTGCGTGGAAATCCTACTTTTTTTTTCTTGGGGCTGTGATTGCACTCAAGTGTGCATTGATTATTTGCATTAGAAAGTGGTGTCTATGTGGCCGAGATGATCCAGTGGACAGGGACAGAGAGTTGCAAGAACGTCGTGCAGATATTTGTACGATCTTCATGAACGAGATGATTGGAGGAGAAGTTGAGCTTCCATGGGCCCACAAGTTTCACCCGCATTGCATCCATAGATGGATCCAGATCTACTACATTCCCAATCCGTCGCGGCATTATATGAAATAAATTATTGTATAAGTTTACTAATGTTTTTAGTTTGTTACAACTGCCCGAATGTATTTGTAAAATGAATAGTACAATAAAAGCTTAATATAAATGGTCGCCGTTAGCATTGGATTTTCTTATTATTGTTTCGTCTAAAATTGCATTGAATTTTTTAATTATTTACAAATGAAAAGAATGTCAACTTTCAAAGAGTTTGGTAGACACATGGTGGAAGGGATCTCCTCCCAATGGAAAGGACCACAACTTCTTAAAATTATAATTTAAATGTGGAAATTAAATATATAGTTATTTCATAATAAAAGGGATCTGATTTTATTGGAGTTGGTTTGAGAAATCAATACTTAAAAACATATGAGGTCTCAAGTAAATCAAATAAAACTAGCTTCGTGCGTGCCTCACGTGCGTCTCGTGCGTCACACGTGCATCTTCTGTATATTAGTAAAAACTTTTCGAAAATTTTACATTGTCAAATCTATGTATGACAATATCCGGATGCCATGTTGTTGTGTAACACGTGAACCACCGTGGTAGCTGGTCAGAGTCTACGTGGAATTTTTACTTTTTTATTGGGGATCTGATAGCACTCACATGTGCATTTATTTGTTGCATTAGGAGGTGGTGTCTATGTAGCCGAGATGATCCAGTGGACAGGGACATAGGGATATAAGAGCGTTTTGTGGAGATTTGCACGATCTGCTTGAACGAGATGATTGGAGGAGAAATTGAGCTTCCATGCAGCCACAAGTTTCACCCGCATTGCATCTATAGATGGATGTCTAGATCTGCTACATGCCCAATTTTTCGCAGCATTATATGAAATGAAGTAATGTATACATGTACTAATTTTTCTAATTTGTTACAACTGCACGAATGTAGCTAAATAAGGTAGCTTAACCAAGGTTACGTTAACACTTTTATAGCTAGGGGATATTCTCTTTGTGTATCTTTTATGTTGTGATATAATAGTATGTTGGGCCATTCTCCGGAGAACAGTGTGCTACAGAAAACTTCATCTGCTATTACAAAATCCCTTGATGAAAACACAACAATGACACCACAGAAATCTCTCCTCCATCTTACCAGAAGCAAGTGATAGTGTAAAAACTATATCAAATCCCTCCTCCGTGATATATATATATATATATATATATATAGCCTCTTGGCTTTCTTACTATTCTTGTTTATATATAAGTTCATCAAGTTGCTCTTCTTTCCACCACTCGTCATATTCCTAGGCTTTTTGTTACGCATATTTCCCTTCTTCTCCTTCTCACACTCTTTCTAGAGAATCTCTGTCTCTTCCTCAAATTTACTCTGAGGTGCTGAAATGTCCAAATTGGTTTTCTGGCTAACTCAATTGTCCGCAAGCCATGTTGTTGCGCAACACGTGCACCACCGTGGTAGCTGGTCAGAGCATGCATGGAAATTCTACTTTTTTCTTGGGGCTCTGATAGCACTCACGTGTGCATTGATTATTTGCATTAGGAAGTGGTGTCTATGTGGCGGAGATGATCCAATAGAGAGGGACATAGAGATGCAGGACCGTCCTGCGGAGATTTGTACGATCTGCTTGAACGAGATGATTGGAGGAGAAGTTGAGCTTCCATGGGCCCACAAGTTCCACCCGAATTGCAACCATAGATGGATCCAGATCTGCTACATGCCCAATCCGTTGCGGCATTATATGAAATAAAGTACTGTATAACTTTACTAATTTTTTTAGTTTGTTACAACTGCATGAATGTATTTGTAAAACGAATAGTACAATTAAAGATTAATATAAACGGTCACCGTTAGCAATGGATTTTGTTATTATTATTTCGTCTAAAATTGAGTGGAAATTTTCGATTATTTACAAATGAAAAGAATGTCAACTTTCAAATAGTTTGGTAGACACATGGTGGAAGGAATCTCCTCCCAATGAAAAGGACCACATCTTCTTAAAATGAGACTTTAAATGTGGAAATTAAATATAGATATATTTAATTATAAAAGGGATCTAATTTTATTTGAGTCGGTTTGAGAAATCAATACTTAAAAACTTATGAGGTCTCGAGTCAATCAAATAAAATAGCTTCGTGCGCGCCTCATGTGCCTTTCGTGCGTCACACGTGCATCTTCTGTATATTAGTAAAAACTTTTCGAAAATCTTATACATTGGCAAATCTATGTATGACAGTCTCCATATGCCATGTTGTCGTGCAACCATGCACCACCGTGGTAGCTGGTCAGAGCCTGCATGGAAGTTTTACTTTATTGGGGCTCTGATAGCACTGACATGTGTATTTATTTGTTGCATTAGGAGGTGGTGTCTATGTAGCCGCGATGATCCACTGGAAATGGACATAGAAATGCAGGAGTGTCCTGGGATGATTTGTACGATATGCTTGAATGAGATGATTGTAGGAGAAGTTGAGATAGCATGCGGCCACAAGTTTCACCCGCATTGCATTTGTAGATGGGTGTCCAGATCTGCTACATGCCCAATCTGTAGCGACATTATATGAAATAAAGTACTGTATAAGTGTACTAATCTTTCTAGTTTGTTACAACTACACGAATGTAGTTAAATAAGGTAATCAAAGTTACGTTAACACTTTTATAGCTATGAGATATTCTCTTTGTGTACCTTTTATGTTGTGATATAATAGTATGTTGAGCCATTCTCCGGAGAACAGTTTGCTAGACAAAACTGAGTCGTTTCTCAACTGCTACTACAAAATCCCTTGATGAAAAAACAACAAAGACACCACAGAAATGCTTCCTCCGAGTTCCTTTCAGACTCGAACCAAATAACCCGATATAATATAATATAGCTGAATAACACAAAAAGAAATAGGAATGGGGAAAACGGGGTTATAACTCTCGAAACGGCCGGCCGGGTCGTTATATCCTCCCCCTCTTAAACATCCGTTCGTCCTCAAACGGGTCTAGAAACATACCTGGAGTCTCGAATAGGCGTGGATATCTGCTCCGCATCTGTCGCTCGGTCTCCCAGGTGGCCTCCTCCACAGGCTGACCTCCCCATTGCACCTTCACTGAAGTTATATCCTTTGACCTCAACCTTCGAACCTGCCAATCCAAAATAGCCACCGGCTCCACATCATAAGTCATATCACCCTCTAACTGAACCGTGCTGAAATCCAAAATATGGGACGGATCTCCAATAAGATTCGGGATTCAGATATTCTCAAGACAGCTTTCAAAACCCGATATGGCCATTATGAGTTCTTGATGATGTCTTTTGGGCTGACCAATGCCCCAACAACATTCATGCATATGATGAATAGTGTATTCCAGCCCTATTTGGACTCATTCATCATTGTATTCATTGACGACATCCTGGTGTACTCTCGTAGCCAGGAAGAGCACGCTCAGCATTTGAGGGTTGTATTGTAGAGATTGAGGGAGGAGAAGCTTTATGCAAAGTTCTCTAAATATGAGTTTTGGCTCAGTTCAGTAGCATTCTTGGGGAACGTGGTGTCCAGTGAGGGCATTCAGGTGGATCCGAAGAAGATAGAGGCGGTGCAGAGTTGGCCCAGACCGTCTTCAGCCACGGAGATGATAACTGGACCTTAAATCAATCTTGGAGAACACCCTCTCTCCCTGAAGCTGGTCGAATAAATCATCAATACGAGGCAAAGGATACTTGTTCTTGACTGTGACCTTGTTCAACTGCCTGTAATCAATACACATTCTCATGGAACCATCCTTCTTTTTCACAAATAGGACCGGTGCACCCCAAGGTGACACGCTAGGTCGAATAAACCCCTTATTAAGGAGTTCCTGAAGCTGTTCTTTCAATTCCTTCAAATCCACCGGTGCCATACGATACGGTGGAATAGAAATGGGCTGAGTGCCCGGCACCAAATTAATACCAAAGTCAATATCCCTGTCAGGCGGCATGCCCGACAGGTCTGCAGGAAACACATCCAGAAAAACACGTACCACCGGAACAGAATCAATGACAGGAGTCTCTGTACTAACATCCCTCACAAAACCCAAATAAGATAGGCAACCCTTCTCAACCAGGCGCTGAGCCTTCAAATATGAAATCACCCTACTTGATACATAATCTACAGAATCGCTCCACTCAACCCTCGGAATTCCCGGCATAGCCAACGTCACCGTCTTAGCATGACAATCTAGAACAACATGATATGGAGATAACCAATCCATACCCAATATCACATCAAAGTTAACCATATTGAGCAACAATAGATTTACTTGGGTCTCCAGACCCCCGATAGTTACCACACATGACCGATATACACAGTCCACAATAATAGGATCGCCCACAAGAGTAGTTACATGTACAGATAAAACTAAGGACTCACGGGGCATATCTAGAAAATGGGCGAAATACGAGGAAACATATGAATACGTGGAACCAGGGTCAAATAATATTGAGCCATCTCTGTGGCAAACTGAGAAAATACCTGTAATCATAGCATCTGAAGCAATAGCATCTGGTCTGGCAAGGAGAGCATAGAAATGGGCCTGACCAGCCCCTGATCTGCCTCCCCCTCTAGGGCGACCCCTAGTTGACTAACCTCCACCCCGAGCTAACTGGGAGGATGGTGAGGTAGCTGGTACTGTAGTCGGAGGCTGACTCCTCTACTGAGATAGACCTCCATGACGACGAGGACACTGCCTCCACATATGCCCAAGCTCCCCACACTCAAAATAACTCCCTGGTACTGGCGGCAGAAATTGAAGGGAACCCCTAGCACCGGGATGACTGGTAGAAGAACCTGGCATAGAAGAGCCCTGAACAGGTGGAGCACGGGACGAACTCTGAACTGGAAGGGCACTAAGTGACGAGTGGCCCTGATGAGAACTGTGAGAACCATGGCTAGATGATACACCCCGATGAAATGGCCGAGCTGACTGAGCCTGTCTGAAATGATGACCTCTACCGTGCTGGAAGTGACCCCGAAAAAGAGCACCGCTGAATCCACCCTAACCACGAGGCCTCTTGGCCTCCTGCTCAACCCTCTCCTGATCGTGAACCATCTCAATCTGCCGAGCAATGTCGACAACCTCATCAAAGGTAGCACCTGAAACGCGCTCCCTGGTCATGAGCAATTGTAGCTGATAAGTGAGGCCATCAATAAACCTCATGATTCTCTCTCTGTCCGTGGGAACCAACCAGATAGCATGACGGGCCAACTCAGAGAACCGCATCTCATATTGTGTCACAGACATATCACCCTGACGGAGCCGCTCAAACTATCTATGCAGCTCCTCTCTGTGAAATCGAGACACGAACTTCTCCAAAAAGACCACGGAGAATTGCTGCCAAGTAAGGGGTGCTGCGCCAACAGGCCTACGCCTCTCGTAAGTCTCCCACCATCTGAGTGCAACCCCAGAAAACTGAAAGGTAGTGAATGAGACCCCACAAGTCTCCAAAATACCAGCAGTACAGAGTATCCTCTGACACTTGTCCAAAACGTCCTGAGCATCCTCTCTCTTTGTGCCACTGAAAGGTGGTGGCTGAAGTCTCCCAAACCTCTCCAACCTACGATGATCATCCTCAGGCATAGCAGGAACCACATAATCCTGAGCAACAGAAACTAGATAGACTGGTGGTGCCTTTGGTGTCTGAAGTCCCTGAATAACCTGCTCGGGTGTGCGAGCGACGGGAGTCTGGGTGCCTCCCCTGGCCTGAGAAGTGGTTACGGCCGTCGAAATAGAGACCGCACGAGCAAGGCCAGTACACGCTGTCAGAATCTGAGCTAAGGCCTCCTGAAGGCCTGAAATCACAATAGGCACAGGTGGTGCTTGAACTGGTGCATCAACAACTGGAACTTGGTCCTGATCTGGGACAACCGGTGGATCTGTAGGTACTATCCCAACTGTTGTACGGGCTGCACCTCTGCCCCTACCATGGCCTCTACCGCGGCCTCGACCTCTCGCGGCCCTGGCTGGTGGTACTGGTAGTTGGCCCTCCTGACCGATAGCACGAGTCCTCACCATCTGTGAGAGAATGAAACAATAGATGTTAAGTTACTAGAATCAACAGATTCGCACGACAAGAATTCAAGAATGCGGATTTCCCTAAAGGTTCTGCAGCCTCCTGAAGATAAGTACAGACGTCTCCGTACCGATACGCAAGACTCTACTAAACCCACTCATGACTCGTGAGACCTATGTAACCTAGGCTCTTATATCAATCTGTCTCAACCCAAACTAACCTCTGTCGTGATGGAGCCTATCGTGGAACTAGGCAAGCCGACATATTTCCAAAACAACCGATATTTTCATTTCAAAGATAATTTCAAGGTTATTTAACATAAAACCTCCATTTTTAAGAGTTCAAATCAAAGAAAAACAGAAGTGCAGAAAAGAAAATCCCGATATCGAGGTGTCACTAGTCATGAGCATCTTCTACAATCTGTCTAACAATATCAAGGCTAAATCAGCCTGGAAAATAGCTAAATAGAACTAGAGGAAGATAAGACGGAGAAGGGCAGGGGCAGCGATCGCCAAACAGCTACCTTGCTATCTCCAAGAAAAATCTGCAACCAGAACACTCAATAACCGCTACTGTATCCAGCTACACCTGAATCTACACACAAAATGCAGGGAGTAATGTGAGTACACCAACTCAGTAAGTAACAACAATAAATAAAGACTGAGCAGTAGTGACGAGCAATATAGCATATAACGTTCATATCAGGAAATCTTAGTAAAATACCACATGCTTTTAAAATCAGGATTTGAATCAAACAAATCGTTTAAACCCAGTTACAGTAAAAAAAAATCATTTAAAGATATTTTTCCAATAGTTTTTCCAACAAAGGCTCAATGCAAAGGTGAGCAAAAATGATGAAATCATAAACAGCCCCTCGGGAAAAATATCACTCATATACAGCCCCTCGGGAAAACCTCACAGTCACTCGTGACACTCGGGCATACCTCACAATCACTTTTGTACTCGGGCATACTTCACAATCACTCATGCCTCCCAGTCACTCGGCACTCGGCACTCGCACTCAGTAGGTACCTGCGCTCACTAGAGGTGTGTACAGACTCCGGAGGGGCTCCTTCAGCCCAAGCGCTATAATCTGCACGGACAACTCACGTGCGATAATAATAAACTATGCTGCAGGCGGGTAGCCCCGATCCACACTCATCCTCACAAATCAGGCCCTCGGCCTCACTCAGTATTAAAGTATGTTGCAGGCGGGTAGCCCCGATCCACACTCATCCTCACAAATCAGGCCCTCGGCCTCACTCAGTCATAAAGTATGTTGCAGGCCGGTAGCCCCGATCCACACGCATCCTCACAAATCAGGCCCTCGGGCATTTCAGTAAAACAGTGTAAGGCCCCGGAAAATTTTCTAATGATTTAATATTTTAAAGTACGCCAACGGTATTTGGGAATAACGTGTTAGAGTATTAAAGGAGACCCATGGGATAGAACCACATTATTTCAAAATGAAACGTATATGTTTAAGATGTGTTGAAACATATTAAAGAGTTTTGTGAATAGAAAGAATTCGTGTGGAACAAGTAGAATACATTAAGTGGAAAGGATGTCTCAATTCGCATAAGATACTATTTCAAACGTATTCTGCTCCCAAACTGTAACGACTTATGAGGTGATCTACCTATCAAATTAAAGATCTTTGAGTCTAGTTTCTAACGCTTCAAACCGTTTGTCATTCGGACATTCATACAAGATGTTATGATGAAATACCCAAAGGTTGGCATATAGCTGGGGAGGCCAGGCTAAAGCGAGCTAAGACCAGTCTTTAGCCTGGCGAGGCCAGGTTAAAACCAGGCTTTAGCCTAGTGAGGCCAGGCTAAACCGAGATAATACCAGGCTTTAGCTGGCGAGTCCAGGTCTGTAGCCCGGTCCAGAATTTTGGAGTATCCATTTTCATATCTTTTAAACCCGACCATATTCTGTTAAAACACCTACCTTGGACCATTTGAAACACATTTTCTGATATTTTGAGAGTGATAGAGAGAGAGTCCTAGAGGGAGAAGTGAATATTCATCAAAATTTCTCTTCAACTCTCACTTAAAACCTTAAAGATTATCAAGAGGGGAACCTAGGTCTTCTTCCTAAGAGGTAAGATTCTACATCCTAACCCTTAATTTCGAATTTTGTCTAGAATTGGGTAATTAGCAAGATAAACTTTGGGCATGAGAGTTGTTTATTTTACATGCATGTGTTATCAAAGGGTGTAGGAAGATTGATGAGCTAAGAATGGTAAAGATTGGGTTGGAGGATGATGGAATCCTCCAAAAGGACCTTGAAACCTTGATGCACACCTAGTGTTTGACAATATGCTCAAATGAGCTAAAACCATGTTCATCTTCCTAATTATGGTTTACTTTTGTTATGTTTCTAAATATATTGAAGTTGCTAGAATTTTTGGAAGGTCGTAATAATTTAAGGAAAAGCTTAAAATAAGGTATGTTGGCTAAACGCTTCTCTTAGAATTGAATCCCATGATATTCATGTAAATTATGTAAGTCCCGAGTGATTCATTATGAAACTGGCTATTCCAAGTAAGATTGGGTTGAAAGATATATGTTCAACAAGCATCCCAAATGCTTTATTCATGTTATGTTACCAATTGAGGATGTGTTAAAATATGGGTTGTGTATTAATAATGTTTCGACTTTAAGTCAAGTTCAAATGAAGGCTATTATGCCAAATTTTGTGAAATATCTCTATGTGCCTTAGACTCTAAATTACTCACATGTGTACTACACACTTTGATTTGAATTGTGTTTATTGTTGATGATGAGGATGATATTTGAAATTGATAATGTGAGCATGAAATACTGAATATGGCCAACATGCCAAGAACGATCGTATAATTTTGGCCACTAGTGCCAACGAAATGAAAAGATGTGAAAGTAATATGAAATGCAATGGTTGATATAAAAAGGTTGATGTCTCTAATGAGATGGCCTAGCCGATCGGGTCGTGATCGGACACCATGCCGCAAACATGGTGGTGATTATGCTGGAAATTATAATTGAAATTGTGACTGTGGTCGATGTCCCTAATAGATGGCCTAGCCGATCGGGTCATGATCGGACTCCGTGTTAAAGACAGTGGTATTGATATTGAGATAAATTGTTGTTGATGTCTCTAATGAGATGGCTTAGCTGATCGGGTCGTGATCGGACTCCGTGCTAAGAGTACAGTGGTACTGGTTTTGTGAATAATGGTATGGTGGACAATGGTATGTCGATACTAAAAATCTCCCAATGTGAGATATGGGAATTTATTTGAACACTGTCTTGATCCTAAATTGAGGTTTGATGTTAATTAAGGCTTTCATTGATATTATGATAATCTTGTTGTATTATTTGTCATTCTATTGAAAGACTATTTAGTTATACATACTAGTGCTATTCGACAGTACTAATGTCCATTTTGTTGGGTGCGCTGCATCTTTCAATGGATGCAGGTGGTTCCACAACAGGTGACATTGATCAGTGATAGCAGTACACACTTTCTTCCCAGCTCACTTGGTGAGCCCCAATTTATTCCGGGGTCATGTATCTTTTGTACTTTTTTTGTATTCGGTTTGAGGTATAGCCGGGGCCTTGTTGCCGGCATTATCATTGTACTCTTCTTTATCTATAGAGGCTCCGTAGACATAATGTGGGTTGTGTATTGGTGCTGGGGAAAGACAAACTATGTTATGTTGTCGTTGTATTACTTGTCCATTTGAGACTTAAAAAATGATGAAACTGTAGGAAATGAACTGGTATTATAGACATGAACACATTTTAGTCTAATTAATGATAATATGTATTATCTCTATTTGTGGTTGAGTTTGGGTAGAATGAAATTTAACAGGCTTGCTCGGTAGGGTTCACTCGGTTGAGCACCGGTCGCGCTCCTTGGTTTTTTAGGCGTGACAAACTTGGTATCAGAGCCTAAGGTTTTAAAGTGTCGTAGGATGTCTCGGAGCAGTGTCTAGTAGAGTCCTTATTATAGATGTGTTGTCGACCACATCTATAATTAGGATGCTACATGGTCATTTAGGAATAATACCCTTCTTTCATGTTCTTGATCGTGCGATAAAGCTTGTTGTAAGATTGTTCCTTCTTTAACTCCTGAGTTGCTCTAATATTTAGTACATGGCACCTAAGAAGAAGGTAAGAACTGACCAAAGAGCCAATGTCACCCCAGGAGTGACAGTTGATCCTATAATTGATGATGCGGGTGAGCACCCGAGGAGTGAGAATATTCCTCCAGCTACTACACTGCCTGACTCTACTACAACTGATCAGACCGCACATGTCCCTACACCTACTGAGGGTGCAACGGTCCCTCCAACTAATATACCAGTTTCACCTCCAGTTCCAGCTTCCGATACTGGTGTTTTTGATGTTGATCTTAGGGGAGCCATACAGATGTTGGCTCAAATAGTGGCTTCCCAAACCTAGAGGTCAAATGTTGCACCCACTTCTCCCAGTCAGCCAGGGGATTCTACTGGTTCCAGGGTGAACAGGTTTCTCTAGTTGGATCCTCCAGTGTTCACGGGTACTAACCCAGAGGAAGATCCCCAGGATTTCATTGATGAGATGCACAAGACTCTCAGAGTTATGCGTGCTACTGAAACAGAGGTAGTGGAATTGGCCTCCTACCGCCTGAAAGAGGTGGCATATTCTTGGTTTGAACTATGGGAGGAGTCCCGTGAAGAAGGGAGCTCTCCGGTGAGGTGGGGTGAGTTTGCCGATGCCTTCATTGATCATTTCTTGCCTGCCGAGACTAAGGAAACCCGTGCTACTGAGTTTGAAAACTTGAGGCAAGGTAGCCTGAGTGTGTGGGATTACCATATGAGATTCGCATACCTGTCTAAATACGCTATTTACAAGTTTGCCCACTATGGAGGCTAGAGTTAGCCGATTTGTACAGGGCCTTAGTCCCTTGGTAATTAATGAGGCTGCTACAGCTGCCTTGAATTCTGATATGAACTATGGAAAGATGGTGGCATTCGCTCAAGCCACAAAGACCCGCAAATTAAGGAACAGAATGGAGCGAGAGGGTAATAAGGCCCGGTCTACGAACAACTTTGGTGGTTCTTCAGGTGGTGGCAAGTCTAAATTCAGAGGAGGTTCGTCAGGGCCATCACAGTCCTTTGCTCAGTCTTCGGCTAGTGCACCGCCATCAGGGCCTAGCCAGCAGTAGCAATGGAGCCGTTTCAGGCCCAGTCAGGGCAACAGGGGATCTAATCAGCAGGGTCATCATGGTGGTGGATTCCAGCAACAGAGGAAGTCCCCATGCCCTAGGTGTGGAAAGATGCACCTAGGAATATGCTATATAGACTTACCCATATGTTACGGATGCGGATTGAGGGGTCACATTCAGAGGGATTGTCGTTCGTCCCGCCAGGGTACGGGCAAAGGCATGGCACAGTCAGCAAATTCTATAGCTACTATATCTGCAACACCTCCTCCAGCTCAAGGCACTCCAACATCCGTAGGGCGTGGTGCAGCTAAGGGTGGAGCACAGAGTTCGGGAGGATCTGGTCGTTTCTATGCTATGAGGAGTTGCCAGAATTAAGAGGCTTCTCCAGATGTTGTCACAGGTATATTAACCATCCAATCTCATGATGTATATGCTCTTATTGATCCCGGTTCCACTTTGTCATATTTCACACCTTATGTTGCTATGGAATTTGGGATAGAACCAGAACATCTTTATGAGTCGTTCTCTGTATCTACTCCGGTTGGTGAGTCTATTTTAGCCACGCGGGTTTATAGGGATTGTGTTGTCAAGTTGCGTGGTCGGGGCACCGTGGCCGATCTTATTGAATTGAGAATGGTCGATTTTGATGTGATAATGGGGATGGATTGGCTTTATTTATGTTTTGCCAAGCTTGATTGCCGAACCAGAACTGCTAGGTTCGAATTTCCAAATGAGCTAGTTATTGAGTGGAAGGGTGATGATGTAGTGCCAAAGGGTAGGTTTATTTCTTACCTTAAGGCCACAAAGATGATCAACAAGGGATGTATTTACCATTTGGTCTGGGTTACGGACACTGATGCCGAGGCACCTACACTTGAGTCTGTGCCTGTTGTGAATGAATTTCCGGGAGTCTTTCCGGATGAACTCCCTAGGATCCCACTAGACAGGGAGATTGATTTTAGGATTTTTGTGATGCCAGACACACATCCTATATCTATTTCACCCTACAGAATGGCACCCGCAGAATTGAAGGAGCTAAAGGAACAATTAAGAGATTTGTTAGAAAAAGGTTTTATCCGACCAAGTGTGTCGCCTTGGGGCACACCGGTCCTTTTTGTAAGAAAGAAAGATGGGTCACTGAGAATGTGTATTGACTATCGACAGCTTAATAAGGTCACAATCAAGAATAACTACCCACTACCAAGGATAGATGACTTGTTTGATCAATTGCAAGATGCCAAGTGCTTCTCCAAAATTGATTTAAGATCCGGGTACCACCAATTAAAGATCAGGGAGAGGGATATTCCGAAAATAGCTTTTAGGACCCGGTATGGAAATTTTGAATTTCTGGTGATGTCTTTTGGGCTAACAAATACCCCAGCAGCCTTCATGGATCTTATGAATAGAGTTTTTAAGCCATTCCTCGACTCTTTTGTGATAGTGTTTATTGACGATATTCTTGTGTATTCCCAAAGTCGAGGAGACCATGCCGATCATCTCAGGATAGTTCTGCAAACCCTGCATCAGCACCAGTTTTATGCAAAGTTTTCAAAGTGTGAATTTTGGCTTGAATCAGTCATATTCTTAGGTCATGTAGTTTCTAGTGAGGGAATTAAGGTTGATCCTCAGAAAATTTCAGCGGTGAAAAATTGGCCGAGGCCTAAAAATCCAACATAGATTCGCAGTTTCTTAGGCTTAGCTGGATATTACAGAAAGTTTGTGCAGGGATTTTCTACTCTTGCCTCTCCATTGACTAAATTGACGCATAAGGCAATTAAGTTCCAATGGTCAGATGCTTGTGAAAAGAGTTTCCAGGAATTGAAGGAAAGATTGACTACGGCACCGGTGTTGACTCTACAAGAGGGTATAGATGGATTTGTGGTATATTGTGATGCTTCAAGAATCGGTCTTGGGTGTGTATTAATGCAACATGGAAAGGTGATAGCTTATGCTTCTAGGCAACTAAAGTATCATGAAAAGAACTATCCAACACATGATTTAGAACTTGCAGCGGTGGTATTGGCATTGAAAATTTGGCGTCATTATTTATATGGGGTCCATGTGGATATATTCATGGACCATAAGAGCCTTATATATATTTTCAAACAGAAGGAATTGAATCTGAGGCAGAGAAGATGGCTTGAATTACTCAAGGATTATGACATTGATATTTTATACCATCCAGGGAAGGCTAATGTTGTGGCGGATGCTCTTAGCTGAAAATCTATGGGTAGCTTAGCACACTTGGAGGCATATCAAAGGCCATTGGCCAAAGAAGTTCACCGATTGGCTAGTTTGGGAGTTTGTCTTACGGACTCTAGTGAAGGAGGGGTAATTGTGCAAAATAGGGCTGAATCATCGCTTGTTGTGGAAGTCAAAGAGAAGCAATACAACGATCCATTGTTGGTGCAGTTGAAAGAGGGGATTCATAAACATAAGACCGTGGCCTTTTCTCTTGGAATGGATGATGATACACTAAGGTACCAAGGGCGACTATGTGTTCCAAATGTGGATGGTCTCCGTGACAGAATTTGATTGAAGCTCACACTTCTAGATACTCCGTGCACCCAGGTTCTACAAAAATGTATAATGATCTTAAGGAAGTCTATTGGTGGAATAATATGAAGAGGAATGTGGCAGACTTTGTGGCAAGATGTTCGAATTGTCAGCAAGTGAAGGTCGAACACCAAAGGCCCGATGGGTTGGCACAGAACATAGAAATTCCAATGTGAAAATGGGAAATAATTAATATGGACTTTGTGGTAGGATTATCGTGCACTCCGTGCAAGTTCGACTCAATTTGGGTGATTGTGGATCGACTCACGAAGTCAGCACACTTTTTGCCGGTTAAGTCTACCAACACAGCGGAGCAATATGCTTAGTTGTATATCAAAGAAATAGTCAGGTTGCATGGAACCCCAGTTTCCATCATTTCTGATCGGGGAGCGCAATTCACGGCTAATTTTTGGAAGAAATTTCAGCAAGGTTTGGGTACTCAGGTGAATCTTAGTACAGCCTTTCACCCGCAGACTGACGGGCAGGCAGAGCGAACTATTCAGACGCTTGAGGATATGTTGCGCGCTTGTGTTATAGACTTCAAAGGTAGCTGGGATGATCATTTACCACTCATAGAATTTGCATATAACAATAGTTATCATGCTAGCATTCAAATGGCACCGTTCGAGGCTTTATATGGTAGCATATGTAGATCTCCCATTGGGTGGTTCGAAATTGGGGAAGCAGATTTGATAGGGCCAGACCTTGTGCATCAAGCTATGGAAAATGTTAAAATCATTAGGGAGCGGTTGAAGACTGCTCAGAGTCGTCAGAAATCCTATTCGGATGTTCGTCATAGGGATTTGGAGTTCAAAGAAGATGATTGGGTATTCTTGAAAGTTTCCCCCATGAAGGGTGTAATGCGATTTGGTAAGAAAGGGAAATTGGGTCCGAGGTATGTCGGACCGTACAAAATCATTCAGAGGATCGGTGAGGTGGCGTACAAGCTTGAGCTACCTCCTCAGATGTCATTAGTACACCCGGTGTTTCATGTGTCTATGTTGAAGAAAGTAGTTGGAGATCCGACACTCATTGTTCTAGTTGAGACTATTGAGGTAAATGAGAAATTGATTTATGAAGAGATTTCGGTTTCTATTATTGATCGGCAAGTCCGAAAATTGAGGAATAAAGAAATTGCCTCAGTAAAAGTGTTGTAGCGAAACCAACAGGTTGGAGAGGCTACTTGGGAGGCCGAGGAAGAAATGAAGAAAAAGTATCCTTATTTGTTTGAATGACCATGTATTTTAAGTCGTGGTCTAGGAAAATTATAAAACTTACTTTTTATGAATTTTGTATCATGTGAACAATTGGCATTAAGGGTGTTCCTTTCTAGATATATATTGTTTATGAGACCACATTTGATGTTGTTTTGCATTATGTTACGTCGTTGGAATACGTATATGTTGTTAGAATGTGTTTCTGGGGCTCTCTGACATGTGGATAGGCCTAGTTACAAAGGAAACTCTAGCGAAATGTTTGGAAATTTTGGGAGTTAGTCAAATTTGGGGCTGCTCGAATATGGTATGAAACAAACTAAGTAGTGTAAGGTGCTAATGACGGATTTTTACCCTCATTCAAGGACGAATGATCCTAAGCGGGAGAGAATGTAAGGCCCCAAAAAATTTTTCTAACGATTTAATATTTTAAAGTACGCCAACGGTATTTGGGAATAACATGTTAGAGTATTAAAGGAGACCCATGGGATAGAACCACATTATTTCGAAATGAAGCGTATATGTTTAAGGTGTGTTGAAACATATTAAGGAGTTTTGTGAATAGAAAGAATTCGTGTGAAACAAGTAGGATACATTAAGTGGAAAGGATGTCTCAATTCGCACAAGATCCTACTTCAAACGTATTCTTCTCCCAAACTGTAACGACTTATGAGGTGATCTACCTATCAAATGAAAGCCCTTTGAGTCTAGTTTCTAACGCTTCAAACCGTTCGTCATTCGGACATTCCTACAAGAAGTTATGATGAAATACCCAAAGGCTGGCTTGTAGCTAGCGAGGCCAGGCTAAAGCGAGCTAAAGCCTGGCGAGGCCAGGCTAAAGCGAGATAATACCAGGCTTTAGCCTGGCAAGGCCAGGTCTGTAGTCCGGTCCAGAATTTCGGAGTATCCATTTTCATATGTTTTAAACCCGACCCTATTTTGTTAAAACACCTACCTTGGACTATTTGAAACACATTTTATGATATTTTGAGAGTGATAGAGAGAGAGAGTCCTAGAGGGAGAAGTGAATATTCATCAAAATTTCTCTTCAACTCTCACTTAAAACCTTGAAGATTATCAAGAGGGGCACCTAGGTCTTCTTCCTAAAAGTAAGATTCTACATCCTAACCCTTAATTTCGAATTTTGTCTTGAATTGGGTAATTAGCAAGATAAATTTTGGGCATGAGAGTTGTTTATTTTACATATGGCTGTCCAAAGGGACAGGACATCCCGTCACGTCTCGGTCCCGTCCCGCGTCCCGTCCCATCCCACTTAATTTTAAACGGGATGGCCCCATGTTAAACGGGACACGGGATGGCCATTTCGTTCCGTTTATCCCGTCCCATTTTGTCCCGTTTCGTCCCGTCCCGTCCCGCGTCCCTTTTTTTATAATTATAGTCGTTGGGCAACGGCTATAATTGCAAAAATAGACGTTCCCAATGGCCAAAAAGGTCATATTTGGCCCCCACTCCCACCAAAACACCCCTACCCCCAAACTTTTAATATAATCCCTAAGTTTATTAAATTATACTTTGGCCATATTTTCTACTATAAATACCCCAATCCTTCTTCATTTCTTCCCACAAAATAAATTATTCTCTCTCAAATCCCTTTCATTCTATCTATATTATTCTCTCAATTTTCTCGCAATCAAGTGATAAGTTTCAAGTATTTGGATAAATATTTGGAGTAACTTTCAAGCTTCAAATTAATTTATCAAGTATTTGAAGCAATAGTTTGGGCAATTTCTTCAAGTTTTAATATTTAATCACGGTGCACTATTTTGCGCATTATTTTGCGCATTATTCTATCCTAATTTTAATATATATTTTTTGCGCATTATTTTAATGCTTAATTTTTGTGTTTACTTTACGTGTTCTATTTTCGTATTTCATTTGTGTTTTTAATTTTTGTGTTAACTTTTTAAATTTAATTACGTATTTAAATTATGGCACCTAAAAATGTATTTGGCGTATTTAAAAAAACTAGTAAAAAAAGTAGTAAAGGTGAAAGTAGTAGTAATCCTAATCCTAGTCCTAATCCTAGATCTTCTCCTATAATTAGAAAACATATAGATGAAATGACTCATGTTGATGAAACTTCATTTTCCCAACCCCCGCATGTTATAATATTAATTTCGGAGAACAACTAGATCATGAAACTTTACAAAGACAATTTGGCAAGGATATTTTTATTGAGGACGAAGAAAATGAGGATGAAGAAAATGAGGAAGAAGAATTAGATGAAACACCCACTAGTCCCGCAACACAAGCTCCAACTCAGAGTCAATCTCGATCTGGAGCTTTACCCCCTGTACCTCCTGTAAGGGGTAAGCCTAAGGGTGAACGTCCCAAAACATCACTTGTATGGAAATCTTTTAAACATGATAAAGTCAATCAACGTGCTACATGTGAAATATGTAAGCAACGATTTGTGCACACCAAAAGTGGTGGGACGGGGGGTTTATCTAGGCATTTAGGTAGGGACCACAAAGCTTTATGGATACAAGCTAAAATAGAAGCCGGGCAAATACCGGATCCTAGCACTGGTACTAGCACTCCTAGTATATCTGGCGGGGGTTCTAATTTTTTACAACAACAGCTTGACCTTGCTTCTGGTACAATTTTACGCTCATATAACAAAGATAGAGATCGTGAGAACTTAGCAAAAATGGTAGTTGTATGTGGCATACCTTTTACTTTTCCTTCTCACCCTGCTTTTGTTCATTATATACAAGAAACTTATAATCCTTCTTTTCCAGGTTTTCCTAAGACTACAGTTAGAAATGATGTTTTTAAATTTCAAACCGAATATCTTCAGTATATTCGTTGTGTATTTTTTCACTTAGATTGTAAAGTGTCTATCACATCTGATATAGGTCGTAGTCCTAATGGTTGTGATTATTTAACTGTTACATGTCATTGGGTTGATCATCACTTGAACATGCAAAAACGTATTATTGGTTATAAATTTATTGATTCAAAACACACTGGAGCATATATTGCAACTACTATTCTACAAATACTTGATTTTTATGGACTCATTGATAAAGTTTTAACTATCACCTTAGATAATGCTTCTGCTAACACAACTGCAGCAACTAGCTTAAGAACTAGATTTTGTCCAATTAATCCGGCAATTTTTCATGTTAAATGTGCATGCTATATTTTTAACTTGGTTGTAAAAGATGGTATTAATTTATTTTCTTATGCTTGTAGTAAAGTACAACATGCTTGCGGCTATATTTTTTGGGCTAATAAAGCGAGTAGAATTCGTGAATTTGCTCAACAATGTGCTAGTGCTAACCTTCCATATAGAAAAGTTCCAAAAGATGTTTGTACTAGGTGGAATTCTACTTATGAAATGCTTAAAGTTGCTTATGATTATCGGGTGCCTATACAAAAGGTATTTAATATGCATAATGGTATCCCCGCTGATCAAATTGTTGATTCTGATTGGGATCAGATCAAAGAGCTTACTAAATTTTTAGAAAAATTTTATTATGCTACAAAACAATTTTCTGGTATATATTATCCTACTATTACACAAATATTATGGTATATTTTTGGAATTTCTGTTGTATTTGGTAAGTATAAAACTAATCCAACTTATGCACCGGCCATTAATGAAATGATTACAAAATTTAAAAAGTATTTTTTCCCTATTCCCCAAGTTTATTTAATTTCTACTATACTTAACTCATCTTTAAAATTAAGAGGTGCAAAGGGACTTGTTCGTAAAATTTATGAGAATTTAGCAATTCAAGAAAATGAACAACCATCTCTCGAAGAATGCCAATCAAACATATATTCTTATGTTAGATCAATGTTTGATAAATATAAATCTATGGAAACAACAGGTGGTGAAACTGCTCCTTCTACTTCTAAGTCTAAAGTAGAAGTTCTATGGGAAGATATGGATGATATAACAGGTTTTGATTCCTCTATTGATGATGAACTTGATTGTTATCTTAATCAAGGATTGGAAAGTATTAAAGACGAAGAAGGCAACGAACAACTTTTGGCATGGTGGAGGGAGCGTGCAAGGCTTTTCCAACACTTTCCATAATGACCTGAGATATCCTTGCTATTCAAGCATCATCAGTAGCATCGGAGAGTGCTTTTAGCGCGGCAAGATTTCAAATCGGAGATCATAGACATTCATTAGCGGAGGACAGCCTAGAGATTTCCGTATTATTTAGAGATTGGATTAATTCAGAAAGAAGAAATCTTGGTTTTGAAAAATTAACCACTAGGGAAGAAGAAGAATACAATGAGATACTTAGCACTGGGAGCGATGACAACATGGAACTCATGGAACATCAATCAACATTGCCAATTCCAGAACAATGTCCGAGAGAAATTATAGATAAGTTACAACGAAGTTATATAAGAGCTTACAAATATTAGTATGATAATTTTTTATTGGCTACTAAGAGGCCTAGTTCAAAGTTCAAACAGAACCCTTCCTAGAAGGTGACTTCATAGATTAGGTGCTCTTCAAAAGAATTATATTTGTATGTGAGATTT
Source organism: Nicotiana tomentosiformis (assembly GCF_000390325.3). Taxonomy (NCBI): domain Eukaryota; kingdom Viridiplantae; phylum Streptophyta; class Magnoliopsida; order Solanales; family Solanaceae; genus Nicotiana; species Nicotiana tomentosiformis. Next base: position 137,592,907 of record NC_090819.1, read on the forward strand.
GAAAGTTCTATTAATAAAATAAAAGGCTCTAAGCGTTGAATTTATTTTATGAATTCTCTTACACTCTTACTTAGTTACTTAATGGATTGAAATTATATTAAATAAATTATAACTCTATTATATATTTATAATTGCTAGAATATTTTATTACAAGTCTTTTATTTTAATATTTTATAATTCTTTACTTAGTTTCCTAATTTTTGTTTAATTTTTAAATTTATTGAATAAGTCAAAAAACTAGATGTTGCAAACTTTAAAAACTTAGTCATTGCCAAAAGAATATCCGTTGTCAAACTCAATGCTTAAATAATTTTTTTTAAATGGCACTTAAGGCCCGCGAACCCATCCCGTCCCATCTTGTTTGTTAGTGGGACGGGATAGGCCTACCGTCCGTCCCGTCCCGTTTATTAGCAGGACGGGATGGGCCTACCGTTTCGTCCCAATTTCATCCCGTCCCGCCACCGTCCTGGCTAAATGTCGCCCCGTCCCGTTAATTTTGTCCCGTCCCGTCCCGTTGGACAGCCATAATTTCACATGCATATGTTATCAAAGGGTGTAGGAAGATTGATGAGCTAAGAATGGTAAAGATTGGGTTGGAGGATGATGGAATCTTCCATAAAAGGACCTTGAAACCTTGATGCACCCCTAGTGTTTGATAATATGCTCAAATGAGCTAAAACCATGTTCATCTTCCTAATTATGGTTTAATTTTGTTATGTTTCTAAATAGATTGAAGTTGCTAGAATTTTTGGAACGTCGTAGTAATTTAAGGAAAAGCTAAAAACAAGGTATGTTGGCTAAACTCTTCTCTTAGAATTGAATCCCATGATATTCATGTAAATTATGTAAGTCCCGAGTGATTCATTATGAAACTGGCTATTCCGAGTAAGATTGGGTTGAAAGATATATGTTCAACAAGCATCCCAAATGCTTTATTCATGTTATGTTACCAATTGAGGATGTGTTAAAATATGGGTTGTATATTAATAATGTTTCGAGTTTAAGTCAAGTTCAAATGAAGGCTATTATGCCAAATTTTGTGAAATATCTCTATGTGCCTTAGACTCTAAATTACTCACATGTGTACTACACACTTTGATTTGAATTGTGTTTATTATTGATGATGAGGATGATATTTGAAATTGATAATGTGAGCATGAAATACTGAATATGGCCAACGTGCCAAGAACGATCTTATAATTTTGGCCACTAGTGCCAACGAAATGAAAAGATGTGAAAGTAATATGAAATGCGATGATTGATATAAAAAGGTTAATATCTCTAATGAGATGGCCTAGCCGATCGGGTCGTGATCGGACACCATGCCGCACACATGGTGGTGATTGTGCTGGAAATTGTAATTGAAATTGTGACTGTGATCGATATCCCTAATGGATGGCCTAGCCGATCGGGTCGTGATCGGACTCCGTGTTAAAGATGGTGGTATTGATATTGAGTGAAATTGTGGTTGATGTCTCTAATGAGATGGCTTAGCCGATCGGGTCATGATCGGACTCCGTGCTAAAAGTACGGTGATACTGGTTTTGTGAATAATGGTATGGTGGACAATGGTATGTCGATACTAAAAATCTCCGAATGTGAGATATGGGAATTAATTTGAACACTGTCTTGATCCTAAATTGAGGTTTGATGTTAATTAAGGCTTTCATTGATATTATGATAATCTTGTTGTATTATTTGTCATTCTATTAAAAGGTTGTTTAGTTATACATACTAGTGTTATACGACAATACTAACGTCCCTTTTGCCGGGGGCGCTGCATCTTTCAATGGATGCAGGTGGTTCCACAGCAGAAGACATTGATCAGTGATAGCAGTACACCTTCTTCCCAGCTGACTTGGTGAGCCCCAATTCATTTCGGGATCATGTATCTTTTGTACTTTTTTTGTATTCGGTTTGAGGTATAGCCGGGGCCTTGTTGCCGGCATTATCATTGTACTCTTCTTTATCTATAGAGGCTCTGTAGACATAATGTGGGTTGTGTATTGGTGCTGGGATAATACAAACTATGTTATGTTGTTGTTGTATTTCTTGTCCATTTGAGACTTTAAAAATGATGAAACTGTAGGAAATGAACTGGTATTATAGACATGAACACATTTTCGTCTAATTAATGATAATATGTATTATCTCTATTCGTGGTTGAGTTTGGGTAGAATAAAATTTAACAGGCTTGCTCGGTCTGGTTCACTCGGTTGAGCGCCGGTCGCGCTCCTCGATTTTTGGGGGGAGACAAACAGGGCATTCGGCCCAAAACATTTATATGCATCAAAATAGAGTCATAAAACTGAGTTATGCGGTAAACAAATATAAACATGACTGAGTATAGATTTTTCAATCGAAAACAGTGAAAAGATGGTAAGAAACAGCCCATAAGGGTCCAAACAGCATTGGCGCAAGGCCCAAACATGGTATTCAGCCCAATTTACAGAAAATCTTTCTAAAACATATAAGTATCAATGGTTTCAACAAAGTATGCAACTTTACAGTTACTACGGGGCGGACCAAGTCACAAATCCCCAACAGTGCACGCCCACACGCCCGTCACCTAGCATGTGCGTCACTAAAAATAGTAGAATGATACAAAATCCGGGGTTTCATACCCTCAGGACTAGATTTACAATTGTTACTTACTACAAAACGTAAAACTTTTTACTCTGCTATGCCTTTGCCTCGCAAATCAGCCTCTGAATGCCTCGAATCTTGTCACAAATAATTCGTTTTAGTCAATAAAATTAATTGGAATTAATTTCACAAGATAATAGTAATTTTTCCATAAACATCCGAAAATTAGCTCAAAAATTGTCCGTGGGACCCACGTCTCGAAACCCGACAAAAGTTACAAAATCCGAAAGTCCATTCAACCACGAGTCTACCCATACCAATTTTACCAAAATCCGACCTCAACTCGACTCTCAAATCTACAAATCTAATTTCCAAATTTTTAAGTTCCAATCTCCGATTTACACCTCAAAATCCTGTAATCTAGTTGGATTATTCGATAATAATTCAATATTATGGAGTAGAAATGATCACAAGGGACTTACCTCAAGTTTTCTTTGAAAATATATCAAAAATCGCCTCTCCTCAAGCCCCAATTTGTCAAAAATGACAAATGGGACAAAGTCCATGTTTTTATAATTCTGCCTAGACATCCTCGGTTCTACCTCGATCTTGGCCTTTGATCGAGATCCTCGATCCTAGTCCTCGGTCCTGCCCCTCGATCCTGGTTCTCGATCCTGGCCCTCGATTATGTCTTCGACTGTGACCCTCGACCCTGGGCTCGATCATGCCTTCGATCGTGGCCCTCGACTCTGGGCTCGATTTGGGCTTCAATCGTGGCCCTCAACCCCGAGCTCGATTTGGACTTCGATCGTGGCCCTCGATCCTGAGCTCGATCTGGGCTCGATTTCTGGGCAGAAACAATTTACAACAGAAGGAAATTGCAGCAGCTGTTCTAGTTCAATTTCTTTGATACGTTAACCAACCTTTTTACAAACTATAAGGTTAAATAAACAAATAAAATAGGGATTATTGACCGCTATAGTTTATATTGAATTGCAGCGATTTACTATTTGCGGAGGTTATCACAAACCCCCATAATAAAATTGCCACAAAAAGGACTATACTGCGGGTTGAAAGAAATGCCACAAAATGACGTTATAGTGGGGGCTTATAACCACCACAAATTAGCCGCCATAAATTAGCTTATTTCTTGCAGTGATGGTTTATTACTACCCTTTTGAATAAGTTGCTAGTATAGCTCACACGGTTGGCAAATTATCTACTCTAAATAAGCTAATTGATGATGAGAAAGAGAATAGTTGTTGAGAGATAGAGTTCCCTCGTGTGTTTTGAGAGGTTGACATACCAATATCTAATCAAATGTTTCTCCTAATTATACCAGAAAATGAAACCATACAATATCTGTACATCATGGTGGGTCATATCTTAATTATGAGCTTTTTTGATAAAGAATCAAGAGAAGACATACTGAAATAAAGGAAAGCGAAGGTGAAGTGAAACTCTAGTTTCTTGTTTAACATTTAAGAGAATCACAAATAAAAGTTAATGAGACTAGCACCGGAACGTTTGTTTCTGCGGCGTACCTTCGTTGTTGCTTAATAATGAGCAAGTGAGAGTCAGCTCTCCCCGATAATGCTTAATCGAGGTTACAAGACCATACTAGACAAAGGCTACAAAGCAAGACCTTCACCAAAGACTCTAACCTTATTGTAGAGCATTGTGGTAGAACGGATCTTAAAAAAGGTCTCTCTCCCTCTTCTTTCGTTTTCTATATAAGCTAACGATCATTCCTAAAAGTTTGTTCTTTTCATTGTCTTGAACAAAAGAGGTTCATGTTGCACTGATAGTTGATGCCTCCTCCTTAGTGACTTGATGCCTCTTCTTGTCAAGCTTCTTTTTTTTTTAAAGCCCAGGTGTCTTCCTTTATCGATTGCCATATCCCCAACTCAAACGGGTGCCAATCTGCTTTGGAAGATGAAACTTCAAATGCGGACCATCTGTTCGTTGAAAGGCTAGTTACAGTTGTGAGCCCAGAAAGTCATGATCCTAGTACTTGTTTAATTGGTAGAAAACTTTCAGCAACTTCCATAGATGAGGTGTTCGAGGAAAGCTTGGGCGATAAGGAAAACTTAGTCAAGTCTAAGTATGCAGTCAAGGACTATTATACAGAAATAGAAGACCATATATTCGACGAAATGTCGCATCAAAGCAGTAACTCCGAGGTGTTCATTATTGAGAGATCAAATGCCAAAGTCCTTACTGATATGAGCAGATCTGATTTAATAGATGCAACATCAGAGGAAGATGAGGTGCTCAATGAAAGTTCCCATAGAATTTCATTCTGGGAGATAAGGCCAAGTGCAACTCGGGTATCACTCCTAGTTCCTTTTGATGGCCGAGAATCTGCAGTTCCAAGTAAACATCTTGAACGTGATACGCCAATGAGGTATGTAGATGCTAACTCTCTTGATAGTGGTGGCACTCCTAAATGGCAAACTGATTTGGTGACCTTTGAGGACGTGTATCTTGCTAGTTTTTTCATGGAACCTGCAATTATTGCCGATCGATATTTTGCACCAAGAATTTTAATGAATGAGATCGCCAGTTCTACAAGTGCAATGCATTTGGTTGAAGTACTTTTTGAAGCCGAAAATGGAAAATCTATTGGGAGATTCACTGATCAACATATTTTGAGTCAATTTTCATTGGATCCTGGTGCAAATATCTTTATTATAACCATTAGCATAACTGCAGCACATCTTTGTGTATGGGATCGGGGAGTAAGTTCCGAGTTCATGGCTTTAACAGGTTCTACAGAGAACGTGGAGGCACATACACTATTTGATGCAATTGGGAAAAGATGAAGTTGATTATTTGCAAAATTGTCTGATTGGGAGCAGTTAGGTGGAGTTGAATTTGGTGTTGCGGCCTTTTATGCCATATATCTTGATATATGTTTTCGGGTGCCTGAGAATATTGAGGATCCACATCTTGATAAATTTTTTATGGAGTCTGAGTGTGGCCTTCCAGTAAAAGAACATCCTCTAGTTCATAAAACAATATTTACTTCTCTGTCTATTGTCTTTGATCCTGGTGGGGTTAATACTTGCCTTAGTGCGACAACCGAGCAACTTCTCTTTAGACTAATAAAAGACTTAACTACAGAACATTATGATACACCACAACAGTACATAAAGATGCATGCTGCAGTAGCTGCACTTGCTGCCATGTTACAAAAGTGGGTAGTATTTGAATTAAGGAGTGGATCTAAAGTGAAGCTTCGAGCTATAAAGGGTGCTGGTTACAAATTTCCTGGTGCCATTGAAGTGGTAGAATTGGTTGCACGCCATAGATTACATCATGGCTTAGGTGATGCGTTAATTGAACAAGTATGGGATTGCGGGGCAGGTTATAACTGAACTCAATCTGATAACGCTCAAGAGCTCCACTGTAAATCGAAAACATCATGGTTGTAGTTGGTTGATAGCAGGTGCAATAGAGAGATTAGTGGAGAGCGCGCTTCTAAAATTGTTTATCAGTTCTCCAAGGCGACTAATTCTAGTTTCCATGGGTCTGAGCATGTTAAGGAGTGGGCACAAGAAACCATGGTTATAGGTCCTGCTATGCATACTTGTACAAAGGTTACATTTGTGAACACATCTTCAGTTGCTAGTTCTGGCGTTAAGAACATGACAATGATCATTGTGGTTAAAAGCAATACTGTCTTGGTTAGTGATGAAAATGGCGCCGGCAAGACTGAAACTACTACGGTGTTTATGCCCTATCTTGCCTATTTTGGTGGTCATAGAACCATTGAAAGGCGGGCTGTGGAACAACTAGTTTTGGAGTCATATCCAGTTCTTGATGCACTTGGCAGTGCCAAAACAATTAGAAATACCAACTCAATCCATCAAAGTAATATTATGGAGTAGTTGTCAGAAATGGAAGGAAATCTGGTGTAGCAACCAAGGAGGATATCAAAAGGTGCCATTTGGGGGATCCAGAATCATTTAACCATCTCAATCTTTTTAAATTCTATGAATTCCTAGCTGTTCGTGATGGTTGGGATATTTTTTAAACAAGGATGGCTATGAAAATTATTGGTATTAGCAAGCACGAGCAGGAGGCAATTTTCAGAGTGGTGGCATTTGTTCTTCATCTTGCTGCCCGTGACACACATTCGAGCCTCGCCAAACTCGCTATTATGATATCAGTGTTGATCTGTTCGAACCTTGAGGACAAGGTTATAATTGAGGCCGGGAGTATTGTTATGAATCTGTTACGACCCGATTTCTAACTAAGTCGTAACCGGCACTCGGTGCCTTAACTTGACCGAGCGAATCATCTTGGCTTCTCTATTCTGTTCTATTTCTGTTATGTAATGCATCTAAACACAATTTGATACGATTTAAAGTAAATACTTTTTTGAATCTTCAAATGAAATAATATTCTGAAAAGAAATTCATTCTGTTATCTTGAATACATTGAAAAACAAATGTAATGCAAAGTGGACACCCATGACTTTGTTTTGACTCTGTCTATGAAGCCTCTAAGAAATACTAAAATAATATTACAAAATTCTGGAATCAACGAACTCCACGAACTAAAATGGAGCTCACCAAATCTTTTGGTAATGAGAGGAGAATATCCAAGCTCGTAGTCGGCTTACCTGCAAAATCCGTGCCTACATTGACATAGGTCAATGTAGGTTCCCATAAAAAGAATATCAGTACACCACAGTGGTACCCAGTAAGTAAAGCAATCCTCCCACTAAAGCTGGAACGAGACTCTGAAAGAAGTATGTATGCATGATATAAGAAAATTCAAAAAGCTTTTGATGAAGAGTTGAAACAAACAACTCATATATCTAGTATAAAGTTCTTCTTGATGTCATTCATAAAAATTCTCTTCTTTTCTTTTCTCTTCTTTTATGAAAAAAAATTCAAATAGATAGATATATAAACTTTCTTGAAACAATCCTTGTAAATTTTTCAAAGCATTTTCTTTTCTTTTCGTTTCTTTTCTTTTCTAGGGAGCTCTATTGATTCTGACATACTTTCTGATTATGATACTGATTCTGATTCTGAAAATGTCACCATATGATCGGTATGGTGGACGATCCCAGCTCGATCGCCAAGACCCCATTCTTGTGGTGCCTCACAGTTCAAGGTTCTAGTATGCTCACGTTCTTGTGCCTTACCGGGCACTTCTATCATAGTGCCCGAACCAACGGTACACTAATCTCCTACTCTCGCACGAGTAGTTTCGGATAACATAAACCACTAGAGGCTATGAACCCTTCTTAGAGATCTAAGAAAACTCCTAAAATGTTCTTCTGAGTACTTCTTGCATCACAAAATTTAAAACAGACATATATATATATATATATATATATATATATATATATATATATATATATATATATATATATCTTTATAGTACTCGTCAAAACAGTTCCATAAAATCATGTAAAAGAAATTTTCAATATAGTCTATACATTAAAGAAACATATGCAAGTCATGAATGCATGAGACATTATTTATAGAACAACAGACTATTCTTGATTTATTAACCATGATAATCATCTAAGATCTTTTCTACAATTCTAATGGATAATGTGAGTCCAATCGTTCCATTCAGAGCCCACATTAACACCCTATACAATCTAACAATAACTTATGGCATGATCTTTGTGAGAAGACAACTTTAGTAAAAGCATTGTCTTTACTCACCTTGATTCCTTGCTTTTGAATACCTTCGTTTGCTCCAATACAATGGGTTCAACTCACCAAACAAATATATACATAGTTAATTTAAAAATCAATACTAGAAGTTCCAAGATTTTCAAAATATAGAAACCCTAGATTTGATTCTTCTCTTCATCGTTAATCTAAGTTTTTGTTGTAGTTTCTAGGAACAAATATCAACCATAAACCTCTCTAACAATTAAGGTTGAAAGCGGTTACGAAACATACCTTGAATCGTGAAACCCTAGGTTAGTGGACAGACTTTGTTCTTGAGTTCTTGTTGAGAATCTAGCAATTTTGAGATGGAATATTGTTAGAATTGATGTTTGGAAGTAGTATTATAAAGCTAATCACATTGAAAACTCAACTTAGGTAGTATGAGAACCCTTGTATGACTTGAGGATGAGAGTGGAGGTTTAATCTTTAAAAAATGAGGCTATTTTCTCTCTCCCCATCCCTTTTATTTCAATTTCACGCCTTCGGCGTCACGGTCCGCGCCCAGCGCCACCCAAAACGCCCCAAAAGGTTTACTTCTGATTTTGGCGTTTTGATTCGTGCCTGGCCCCCAAAACGTGACCCATTTTTCTAACAGGGTAGTTTTTAATAAAACACCTATAACGTTTTATAGGAACATCAAAATGATACACGGTTTGAAGTGTTAGAAACTAGACTTCAAGGGCTTTCTTTTGATATATATCTCAATTCTCAATTCATTATATGTTGATATATATGATCATTTAAACTTAAGTCAAGTGCGGCTAAGATCATTTTCACCCCTTAAACAACTCCAATGGATTCCAATTTACTCTTCTCCTCTTACAACCATCCATTCAATCTTATAAACATAAGATTTATGTATTTTATGACTTCATAACTTTTCTCACATCTTTGTGTCCCACTTAGAGCTTGAGCGAGAACATAATACTTAGCAAATAATAATAATTTCGAGGCTTTACAATCTTCCCCCCTTATATGACATTCGTCCTCGAATGTCGAATGGGTAACTTAAAGTTAAAACTCCTTCCATTAGTTCTCTGTCTCTTTTGCATAGTTTACCTAAAACGCAAAATTTAGGCAACACTTTAAATTTCTTTTAATTTCTATAGTGCCTCCTTTGGAACTAGAGCAGCCACAACATTTTCAACATGTAAAATCTCAATCATATATAGCCCATACAGCTATCTAACTACAACTCAAAATCCAGGCCACTCATGATCACACATAGCTATCAAAACTTGTACATATATAGGTAGGAAAACTTTTCGAAACTTGAAACAGTTACATGCCTCTTCCTCAAATATATACAACAACAACAATAACAACCCAGTAAAATCCCACTAATGGGGTCTGAGGAGGGTAGTGTGTACGCAGACCTTACCCCTACCCCGAAGGAGTAGAGAGACTGTTTCTGAAAGACCCTCGGCTCAAAAAAAAAAAAGACAAAAAGAGACAATATTAGTATCACAATAACAATCATAGGATAAATAGGAACACCATGAAATCCAGAAGAAAGATGCAAAGAAAGGGAGACAATATTAGTAAATATTAGTATCACCATAACAGTCATAAGAAAAATAGGAACACCATGAAATCTAGAAGAAAGATGTAAAGCAAAAGCGATAGCTAGTAAATAGGACTTGCACAGAAAAGCGAACTAGTAAGCCATAACATTCCCACTAGTTATCTTATACAACAACCCTATATGGCTAGTCCCACCATGTTACGAAGTAAGGCACAACTCAACTACCTCCTAACCTACAACCCTAATACTCGACCTCCATATCTTCCTATCAAGTGTCATGTCCTCGGAAATCTAGAGCCTCGCCATATCCTGCCTGATCACCTCTCCCCAATACTTCTTAGACCGCCCTCTACCTCTTCTCATGCCCTCCGTAACCAGTTGCTCACACCTCCGTACCGGAGCATCTGGGCTTCTCCTCTGAATATGTCCGAACCATCTAAGCCTCGCTTCCCGTATCTTGTCATCGATGGGAGCCACATGCACCTTCTCTAGAATATCATCATTCATAATCTTATCTATCCTAGTGTGCCCGCACATCCACCGCAACATCCTCATTTCTGCTACTTTCATCTTCTGGATATGTGAGTTCTTAACGGGCCAACACTCAGCCCCATACATTATGGCCGGTCTAACCACCGCTTTATAAAACTTACCTTTGAGTATCGATGGCAGTCTCTTGTCACACAGGACTCCAGATGCTAACCTCCATTTCATCCATCCTACCCCAATATGGTGTGTGACATCCTCGTCGATATCCCCTCCCCCCTGGATAACCGAACCAAGGTACTTGAAACTGTCTCTACTCGGGATGACCTGCGAATCAAGCCTCACATCCACGCCCACTTCTCCTGGCTCAGCGCTGAACTTACACTCCAGATATTGCGTCTTCGTCCTGCTCAGCTTGAAACCCTTAGACTCAAGAGCCTGTCTCCAAACCTCCAGCCTCTCGTTAACACCGGCTCACGACTCATCAATCAGAACTATGTCATCGGCGAATAGCATGCACCATGGCACATCCCCTTGAATATGGTGTGTTAACGCGTCCATCGCCAGGGAGAATAAGAACGGACTGAGCGCAGAACCTTGGTGTAACCCCATTACAACCGAAAAATTCTCAGAGTCGCCTCCTACTGTCCTAACCCGAGTATTAGCCCCATCATACATGTCCTTAATCCCCATAATGTAGGGAACAAACACACTTTTTGCCTCCAGGCATCTCCAAGGAATTTCTGTAGGAACTTTGTCATACGCTTTCTCTATATCAATAAACACCATGTGCAGATCCTTCTTCCTCTCTCTGTATAGTTCCACCAACCTTCTAACAAGGTGTATAGCTACTATAGTCGAACGACCCGGCATGAACCCAAACTGGTTATCGGATACAGACACTGCCATCCTCACCCTTGCTTCAACCACCCTCTCTCACACTTTCATGGTATGACTCAGTAATTGATGGTACTTTTTCTTCCTTTTCGGCTTCCTGTGTAGCCTTTTCTAAGCCATTCTTTAGTCTATAATTTCTTGAGGATAACATAGAGCATGACTTTATGTATATAGATCTTTTGTGACCTTTAAGAGAAATTATATAATATTAAAACCAATATAAATTCCCTTATATATCGTATGAAGCTACCATACAAATATAATTTCACAATAACCTCCCTCGTTTGCGATTCAACCTCTACGCTCGAATTAGCCACTCTTACTATTATGATTTATGACATGACCGTACTCACTATTCCACTTCTCTTCTAATTATTTCATCATGAAAAGACACATATAGGTTGGGAAATGCACCCTCTTTTGTAGGTATGCTCATAAAAATCATAAAGTTACATAAAAACATGACTCATATCTAGGCACTTCTTTCTTGCTTTTTCTTTCTGACAAAAGGTTTAGGGGGGTTGAGGAATCACCTCCCTCTTCTTCTCGGTGTAGATGTAGCTTCCTTATATACCACACATTTATAATATACTATATCTTTCACAACCTCAATTTTAGGATGCCATTCTTCCACATAGGACTGTTGCTACCCTTAAATCGTTTATATCTAACATTCTTTTTATCTATTTTGAGTCTTAAGATACTACTTATCTTGTCATATTAGCTATATCAATTTGGTGACTCCGCTCTCTGTTAACTTGGTTATCACAAATAGAACTACTTCTGAACCTGTGACAATATCTAACTTTGTGAGTTACATATTCTACGGATAGGTTATTATCCACCTCCATATGGCTTGTGACAAGTGGTGACACATAAACTCTAGAATATCCATGTATGTTCTTCATCTTCTCATTTTTTATGATTTCTTGAAATTACCCAAAATATAGTGGTGCTCTTCTACCATCTTGGGATTATTTCAATTTAACGTCTGTCATGCCTTACTTATTGGCCCCATTCTCAAGTTTATCACTTAATCCTCTGTACGATAGGCACATGTGAGGGCTGCGATATCGCATATCTTAGGTTCACTAGCATACTCTACTTTAGCTTTTGCACCAAAATTTTTATATACTTGTATGCATCCTCACACAACTCTTTAACGAATAATACTCTAGTGTTATTGTAGCCTCTCGAGCTATTAACACTTTAAGTACTCCACCCCTTGGTCTTGATCTATATGTGCGCTCATGATATCCCTTTTCTGTGGCATTCCTCATCCGGCTCTCTTAATCCCTTGATACATTCTAATCTACTACAATTTCCATGGTGCCTTTATATTACTTTTTGTATTTAACCCGCATTATACAGGCACCTTTAATATTTGTGTACATACTTGAACCTGTCATATACTTCGATGATTGTTTGCTAGCCGACAATAAATGGTTTTGGCCTTGATCCTTAAAAAAGGATGTTGATTCACTTTCTAGTATGAGTCTATGGTTCTGACATCACAAACATTGCAATTATATGTACTTACCATCTATTTATTTCTCAGATGGATGAGGTCTTTTCTTGTTGGGCCTATCTCATACCGCTTTTACTTGTCACGATTCACCTTTGAAAGGATTGGACTTGTTCTTTACCCTTCTATGTGCTTCATAGGATTCTTTTTTAATTGCAGATGTTTCACTTTAGTAACCTAATAATCAATCACTATTCTCGTAAGGAGATATTTCTTTCATGCATCCATATCCATTTACTTTGATACTTACCTCGTATATAGATTTTTTGAGTACTAACCATTGGTCTAGATTTATCTTAGTATCGTCAACATCTCTTTAAATGTGCCTCCACACGCATTTAATCCTTCTATAATATTCAAGATTTCCTCAATTTAATACTTTATTGATGAACCCCATCTCTATTCATTACTGCATCTCTTAATACCACTAGTTAGTCATCTCATATAGTGGCTTATTTTCTTCTTGTTATCTATCTCTTTAGGATATACTTCCTTATTTAATCGTCTAGATCGTGTAATACCTAACACCTGATCACTTATTTGACCAATTGGCTCACTCATCCTGGGCCCTCTTGGTTCTTATTGTATCCGAACCTTACAGCACTACAAAACTACTAACCTTTTGTCTAAACATCATGAACCATCCAATTTATTGCGTTAGGTTGCACACTTCACATGCAAATCACCTTGATACTATTTCTTGTAATGTTCTATTTTATTTTGAGTCACATTTAGCCGAACATGAGAAAGTGAGGCTCTTCGAGGAACTCATATGCCAACTCTCAAAACCTACTCTGCATTGGTACAACTATATGTGTGCACCATGGAAAAATATATGTTTAATGTAATCTTACCTTTTTGATATCATACATTTACCTAATTTCTTGGGGTATCTCGAAATTAAACTTCTAGCGGGAAGGCTAACAATTCTGATATCTTTCCCCTTAGGGCTTGACTTTTCTGAATCTTTCTGTGATACTATGGCACCTTAGCCAGGCTGAACATCTATCTTATTAAAATACATAAATATCATACATTCTCATTATGTATAAGACTGCATGCTATAAATTTTGGGCTTAGCTCGTTGACATGCGATTATTCTCAAGCTCAACCTTAAGTCATATTAGGCACTGCTGGCCCACGGCTCTGTTCTGACTCTGTCTATGAAGCCTCTAAGAAATACTAAAATAATAATATAAAATTCTGGAATCAACGAACTCCACGAACTAAAATGGAGCTCACCAAATCTTCTGGTAATGGGAGGAGAATATCCTAGCTCGTAGCCTGCTTACCTGCAAAATCTGTGCCTACATTGACATAGGTCAATGTAGGTTCCCATGAAGAGAACGTCAGTACACCACAGTGGTACTCAGTAAGTAAAGCAATCCTCCCACTAAAGGTGGAACGAGACTCTAAAAGAAGTATGTATGCATGATATAAGAAAATTCTAAAAGCTTTTGATGAAGAGTTGAAACAAAAAACTCATATATCTAGTATAAAGTTCTTCTTGATGTCATTCATAAAATTCTCTTCTTTTCTTTTCTTTTCTTTTCTTTTCTTTTCTGAAAAAATAATTAAAAAATTCAAATAGATAGATATATAAACTTTCTTGAAACAATCCTTGTAAAATTTTCAAAGCATTTTCTTATCTTTTTGTTTGTTTTCTTTTCTGGGGAGCTCCATTGATTCTGACATTCTTTCTGATTATGATACTGATTCTGATTATGAAAATGTCACTATATGATCGGTATGGTGGATGATCCCAGCCCGATCGTCTGGATCCAATTCCTATGGTGCCTCACAATTCAAGGTTCTAGCATGCTCGCGTTCTTGTGCCTTACCAGGGCACTTCTATCATAGTGCCCAAACTAACGGTATACTAATCTCCTACTCTGGCACGAATAGTTTCGGGGTAACATAAACCACTAGAGGATATGAACCTTTCTAAGAGATCTGAGGAAACTCCAAAAATGTTCTTCTGAGTAATTCTTGCATCACAAAATTTAAACCAATGATATATCTTCATAGTTCTCGTCAAACAGTTCCATAAAATCATGTAAAAGAAACTTTCAATATAGTCTATACATTAAAGAAACATATACAAGTCATGAATGCACGAGACATAATTTATGGAACAACTGACTATTCTTGAGTTATTAACCATAATAATCATCTAAGATCTTTTCTACAATTCTAATGCATAATGTGAGTCCACTCGTTCCATTCAGAGCTCTTATTAACACCCTATACAATCTAACAATAACTTATGGCATGATCTTTGTGAGAAGACAACTTTAGTAAAAGCATTGTCTCTACTCACCTTGATTCATTTCTTTTGAATACCTTCGTTTGATCCAATACAATGGGTTCAACTCACCAAACAAATCTATACATAGTTAATTTAAAAATCAATACTAGAAGTTCCAAGATTTCCAAAATATAGATACCCTAAGTTTGATTCTTCTCTCCTTCTAGGGTTTATCGTTAATCTATGTTTTTGTAGTAGTTTCTAGGAACAAATATCAACCATAAACCTCTCTAATAATTGTGGTTGAAAGCAGTTACGAAACTGACCTTGAATCGTGAAATCCTAGTTTAGTAGAGAGACTTTGTTCTTGAGTTCTTGTTGAGAATCTAGCGATTTTGAGATGAAATATTGTTAGAATTGATGTTTGAAAGTAGTATTCTAACGCTAATCTCATTGAAAACTCACCTTAGGTAGTATGAGAATCCTTGGATGACTTGAGGATGAGAGGGGAGGTTTAATCTTTAAAGAATGAAGCTATTTTCTCTCTCCCCGTCCCTTTTATTTCAATTTCACGCCTTCGGCGTGACGGTCCGCGCCCAACGCCACCCAAAACACCCCAAAAATTTTACTTCTAATTTTGGCATTTTGATTCGTTCGTGGAGCCCCCTGGGTGCCAAAACGCGGCCCATTTTTCTAACATGATAGCTTTCAGTAAAAGGCCTATAACGTTTTATAGGAATATCGAATTGATAAACGGTTTGAAGTGTTAGAAACTAGACTTCAAGGGCTTTCTTTTGATATATAGCTCAAATCTCAATTCATTATATATTGATTGATATGTATATATATATATATATATATATATGTATGTATATATATATATGATCATTTAAACTTAAGTCAAGTGCGGCTAAGGTCATTTTCATCCCTTAAACAACTCCAATAGATTCCAATTTACTCCTCTCCTCTTATAACCATCCATTCAATCTTCTAAACATAAGATTTATGTATTTTATGCCTTCATAACTTTTCTCACATCTTTGTATCCCACTTAGAGCTTGAGCAAGAACATAATACTTAGCAAAAGTTTTTTTCGGGGCTTTACATAATCGGCCCCAACTCAATTTGGATACTAACAAAGATGTCACACAAATATACACTAGGCTGAGAAGAAGCAATTGGGCCAAGCCTTCACAAAGGTTAATCTGGGATCCAGGGTGAGGGTGTTATTAAATAGTATGGGGTATCACTATCAGTAGGCTATTGTGAATTATGAGCCAAGGCAACTCTCTGTTACTCATCCCTGTTTCTTCTGGTATCTCATCTCCTTCTTCAGTCTAACTTCTTATCTCCTTCTCCAGTCTATATATCCGTGGTTGTTACTTTCAGCATTTCTGCATTTCCATTTGCACTTTAGCCAATTGAGTTGTTGCATTTACTTTCAGAGATTTTAATTGAACTCCGACTTTATTAATATAGTTGAGTATTTTGGTTACTGTTCCATTGGAATCTGTGTTCGTTCCAAGTTCCACCCTCATTGCATCCATATATGGATGTCCAATTCTGCTACATGCCTAGTCTATCGTCGCACTATATAGTATTTTGTAATCGCTGCAATCTTGTTGTTGTTTACATGCAAATAAATGTTAATTTTAAATATTTTTGTACTAGATTGAGTTTAATAGTTATTATGATTTAAATGTCTTTGGCAATTCGTATGAAATAAAGTATAATCTTACTGATTTTTTTTAGTTTGTTACTGATTTAACTGTTAATAATTGATACTGCAATACATATGAAGTGGAATAAAAGAAGTGAGCTGAAGTGTTAAAAAACTGCTCGTCTTTCAAAAGAACGAGCTAAAGCTAGTTGTCTCTCGCCCCAAATGGCCTTTAAAAGGAATCTATTCCAATTGAAGAAATAAAGTGATTATAAATAGACTTTCAAATCTTTAGAAATTTGCTCAATTTGCTAAAAATATGTTGGCTTAGTGCCTAGTCATACTTAACTGGGGTTGCAACATTTATGAAGAAATCTCTAACTTAACTAACTTGAAGAATTTATCAAGTATCATAACCACTCTACACAGGCGAATCTGTGATTGAAAAATTTAAAGCGCGCCTAATAGTTGTTGTCACGACTCGAAATTCCCACCTTCGGGACCGTGATGGCGTCTAACATTTTACTTGCTAGGCAAGCCAACGTTAGAGGATCCTTTAAGCTAGTTTTAGTCAATTTCAATAACATAATCAATTAAGCTAAATAGAAGCTAAACCTGAAATGTGAAATAACATAAAGCCCATAATATCTGATACAAATCGGATCTGGAGTCACAACTCACGAGCTTCTAAGATTTTACTACAAACAGAGTCTGAAAGAAATACAACTATTCTGAATGAAAAGAAACAGTAAAATAGGGAAAACAGAAAGAGACTTCAAGGTCTGCGGACTCCAGCTGATCTACCTTTAGTTTCCCATAAGCAAGTGCAAACTGCCAAGCCTCACGATCATCTAGGGCCGATACCAAAATCTGCACAAGAAGTGCAGAGTATAGGATGAGTACAAACGACCCCATGTACTCGTAAGTGTTGAGCCTAACCTCGACGAAGTAGTGACGAGGCTATGACAAGGCACTCACATAATAAACTTGTGCAGATAACAGTATATGTACAAGATAACAACAAATAAAAGCTAACCACGTACTATTGAGAGGGGGACATGCTAAGGGGGATGCAAGATACGAGAAATACAGCTGGATGACCAGAACAGTCAGTATGCCTTTAACCAGTGAAAACAATTATACACAATAAAAAAAATTACACAGCATCACCCTTCGTGGTTTTATTCTCAACCTCCCAATGTAAATCAATAGATACGGCACGACATCACCCTTCGTGCATTAACTCTCATAACATGGCACAACATCACCCTTCGTGCATTACACTCAAAATAAGGCACGGCATCACCCTTCGTGCATTACACTCACAATATGGCACGACATCACCCTTCTTGCATTACACTCTCCCTTACCACATAACAATGAACAAGTAATAGCAGGGAGATAGAATCAACAAGAACAAGCCTTACTTCAACAATGGTTCCACAATACCAATCTCAACTTTGAAATCAATACTCAATTATCACAAAAGGCCGTAAACACGGTAAGAACGATCAATTTAGTAAGTAACTAGTCTAAGCATGTATAACAGGATCAAAGTAAGCAATAAACTACAAGGAACAAGTCTCACCCGCATGCTTTAACCCGACAACAATGCATAAGCACTCGTCACCTCACATATATGTTGTACCTAACATCTAAACATGTAGAAAATAGACAAACAAGTCCTAATCCCTCAAGTCAAGGTTAACCACGATACTAACCTCGGTCCTACAATCACATCTTTTCCTTTCAAACAAGCCTCCGAACTAATAGAGTCTAGCAAATTACCAACCAAACGATTTAAATTAAGTCTTAGAAACTACCCACGATTGCAAAGGATTCAATTTAGGTCTTTATAAAAAATGTCAACAAAAGTCAACTCCCAGACCCTCTTGGTCCATACCCGAAATTCGGACCAAAACCCGATTACCCATTCACCCCCGAGCCCAGTTATGTAATTTATTTTGGAATCCGACCTCAATTTGAGGTTTAATTTCCAATTTTACAAAAATTCCTAATTCTACCCAAACCCCCAATTTCCACCATGAAAATACTAGATTTTAGGTTGAAATATTTGGAAATGTAATGAAAGAATGAAAGAAAATAAGTTAGAATCACTTACCAATGATTTGGGGAATATGAGTTCTTTAACAAATCGCCTCTAGTATTTTCTTGTTTTGAAAATTTGAAAAATAAACAAAAATCCCGTCTAACTCCCATTTTGATCATTTGTAGATGTCGTATTTGTGACCTGGGGTTCGCAAATGCAAGCCCCGCAAATGCGAAGAAACAGTCGCAAAAGTGAAGCCCTCCCATCTTTGCTTTCATCGCATTTGCGATGATGTGTTCGCAAATGCGAACATTGATCTTCCGCATTTGCGACAAAATTGATCGCAAATGCGACCAAGCCTTCCCCAGCCCCACTTCGCAAATGCGAAATATTGTTTGCAAATGTGAATTCTGGCCTCCCCGCAATTGCGACCTCTTGATTGCAAATGCAAACTTATACTGACCCAGGTACTCTTCGCAAATGCGAAGAATTTGCTCGCAAATGTGAGCCTATCAGGATTGGGGAATGTTCGCAATTGCGAGATCAAACACCAATTGCCAGAAATTGCAGAACCAGCTGAGTTTTCTAAGTCCAAACCACTTCGTAGCCTATAACTCACCCGAGCCCTCGGGGCTCCAAACCAAATATGCACACAAGTCTAAAAACATAATACGAACTTGCTCGCACGATCAAATTTCCAAAATAACACCTATAACTATGAATCAGACACCAAAATCAAATGAAATTTTTAAGAAACATTAAAATTGCTATATTAACAACTGAACGTCCAAATCACGTCAAACCAACTCTGTTTCACATCAAATTTGACAGATAAGTAATAAATGTAGTATTGGACCTATACCGGGTTTCGAAATCAAAATACGGACCCGATATCAACAAAGTAAATATTGGTCAAACTTTCAAAGTCATTAAGCTTTCAAACTTTCAAATTTCAACAAAGTCCGATAACTCGGGCTAGGGACTTCCGAATTCGATTCTGGGCATAAGCCCAAGTCCCAAATCACGATATGGACCCACCGGGACCGTCAAAATACGAATTCGGATCCGTTTGCTCAAAACGTTGACCAAAGTCAACTCGAATGGATTTTAAGGCAAAATTTTCATAGTTTTCTCATTTTTTTAACATAAAAGCCTTTCGAAAAAACACTCGGACTACGCACGCAAATCAAGGAAGGCTAAAATGAGGTATTTAAGGCTTCAAAGTGCAAAATTAGGTTCTAAAACATAGGATAACCTATCGGGTCATCACATTCTCCACCTCTAAAACAATCATTCATCCTCGAACAGACATAGAAAAGTACCTAGGCTGGTGAACATGTGGGGATATCTACTCCGCATGTACAACTCAGACTCCCAAGTAGCTACCTCGACTGGTTGACCTCTCCACTATAATCGGATTGAAGGATAACTCTTTGACCTCAACTGACGAACCTGCCGGGCTAGAATAACCACCGACTCCTCCTCGTAAGTCAAATCCTTGTCCAACTGGACATAGCTGAAATCTAATACGTGGGACGAATCGCCGTGATACTTTCGGAGCATGAACACATGGAATACCGGATGAAATGCTGATAAACTCAGTGGCAATGCAAGCATGTAAGCCACCTCTGCCACTCTCTCAAGAATCTCAAAAGCCCCGATATACTTAGGGTTCAACTTGCCCTTCTTTCCGAACCTTATTACACCCTTCATGGGTGATACCCGGAGCAACACTCTCTCTCCGACCATGAATGCAACATCACGAACTCTACGGTCGGCATAACTCTTCTGCCTGGACTGAGCTGTGCGAAGTCGATCTTGAATAATCTTGACCTTATCCAAGGCATCCTGTACTAAATTTGTACCCAACAACCGAGCCTCCCCCGGCTCAAACCATCCAATTGGAGATCGGCACCGCCTACCGTATAATGCCTCATAGGGAGCCATCTGAATGCTCGACTAGTAGTTGTTGTTGTAGGAAACTCCGCGAGCGGCAAGAACTGATCCCAAGAACCTCCAAAGTCTATAACATAAGCGCAGAGCATATCCTCCAATATCTGAATAGTGCGCTCGGATTGTCCGTCCATCTGAAGATGAAATGATGTGCTCAGCTCCACCTGCGTGCCTAACTCACATTGTACTGCCCTCCAAAAGTACAAGGTGAACTACGTACCTCGATAAGAAAATGATAGACACGGGCACACCGTGAAGACGGACGACCTCGCAGATGTAAATCTCTGCCAACCGCTCTAAAGAATAGGTAACTGCCACAGGAATGAAGTGCGCTGACTTGGTCAGCCTATCCATAATGACCCAAACTGCATCGAGCTTTCTCTAAGTCTGTGGGAGTCCAACAACAAAATTCATAGTGATACGCTCCCACTTTCACTCAAGAATCTCTAACTTCTGAAGCAAACCACTAGGTCTTTGATGCTCACACTTTACCTGTTGACAATTTATGCACCGAGCTACATATTCAACTATGTCCTTCTTCATTCTCCTCTACCAATAATGTTGCCGCAAGTTCTGATACATCTTGGCAGTACCGGAATGAATAGAATACCGAGAACTGTGGGCCTCCTCAAGAATCAACTCACGAAGTCCATCCACATTAGGCACACAAACACGACCCTGCATCTTCAAAACTCCATCATCTCTAACAGTAACCTTCTTGGCACCATCGTGCTGCACTGTGAACCTAAGGACTAGCAAATGAGGGTCGTCATACTGCTGCTCCCTGATGCACTCTAACAAGGAAGACTGAGTGGCAGTACAAGCTAGAACACGACTGGGCTCCAAAATATCCAACCTCACAAACTGATTGGCCAAAGTCTGAACATCTGATGCAAGCGGTCTCTCATCGACTATAATGTATGCAAGGTTGCCCATACTCGTTGCCTTTCTACTCAAGGCGTCAGCCACCATATTGGCCTTCCCGGGATGATACAAGATGGTGATATCATAGTCTTTCAATAGCTCCAACCACCTCCTCTGTCTCAAATTGAGATCCTTTTGCTTGAACAAATATTGTAGGCTCCGATGATCCGTGAAAACCTCACACGACACGCCGTAAAGATTGTGCTTCCAAATCTTCAGCGCATGAACAATGGCTGCCATCTCTAGGTCATGGACAGGGTAATTCTTCACATGAACCTTCAACTGCCGCGATGCATATTCAATCACCCTACCATCCTACATTAATATTGCACGGAGCCCAACACGGGATGCATCATAATATACCGTATAAGATCCTAAACCTGTGGGCAACACCAACACCGGCATTGTAGTCAAAGCAGTCTTGAGCTTCTGAAAGCTCGCCTCACACTCGTCTGACCATCTGAATGGGGCACCCTTCTGGGTCAACCTGGTCAATGGGGCTACTATAGATGAGAACCCATCCACAAACCGACGGTAATAGCTCGCCAAACCCAAGAAACTCCGAATTTCCGTGGTTAAAGTAGGTCTGGGCCAGTTCTGAACTGCCTCAATCTTCATAGGGTCCACCTGAATGCCCTCTACTGATACAACGTGCCCCAAGAAGTGACCGTATCCAACTAAAACTTGCACATTGAAAACTTAGCATATAACTAGCTGTCTCTCGGAGTCTGAAGTACAATCCGAAGATGCTGCCCATGCTCCTCTCGACTGCGGGAGTAGATCAAGATATCATCAATAAACACAATCACAAAGGAGTCCAAATAAGGCTTGAACATTTGGTTCATCAGGACATCACTAGAAACTCATAATGCCCGTACCGAGTCCGAAAAACTTTCTTAGGGACATTGGTTGCCCTAATCCTCAACTGATGGTAGCCCGACCTCAAATCAATCTTTGAAAACACCTTGGCACCCTGAAGCTAATCAAATAAGTCATCAATCATTGGCAATGGATACTTGTTCTTGATGGTGACTTTGTTCAACTGCCGATAATCTATGCACATCCTCATCGATCCATCCTTCTTCTTCATGAACAACATAGGCGCACCCCAGGGCAAGACACTAGATCTAATGAAGCCCTTATCAAGCAAATCTTGCAACTGCTCCTTCAATTCTTTCAACTTTGGCGGGGCCATACGGTTTGGAGGAATAGAAATGGGCTGAGTGCCCAGAGCCAAATCAATACAGAAATCAATATCCCTATCGAGTGGCATCCCTGGCAGGTCTGCAGGAAACACATCTGGAAACTCACGGACAACTGGTACTAAATCCATGGTGGGAACCTCCGCACTAGAATCGCGGACATAAGCCAAAGAAGCTAGACACCCCTTCTCGACCATACGCCGAGCCTTCATATAAGAGATAACTCTGCTGGTAGAATGGCCAGGAGTCCCTCTCCACTCTAATCGAGGCAACCCCGGCAAGGCTAAGGTCATCGTCTTGGCGTGACAATCCAATATAGCGTGATAGGGTGACATCCAATCCATACCCAAGATGAAATCAAAGTCTACCATATCGAGAAGTAGAAGATCTACGCTAGTCTCAAGACTCCCAATGGCAACCACACACGAATGATAAACACGATCTACAACGATAGCATCTCCCACAGGTGTGGACACATACATAGGATCACTCAAAGAATCACGAGGCACAACCAAATATGAAGCAAAATAGGATGACACATAGGAGTAAGTAGAACCCAGATCAAATAGAACTGAAGCATCTCTACTGCAAACTGAAACAATATCTGTGATAACAGAGTCAGATAATTCAGCCTAACGCCAGGCTGGAAAAGCATAGCATAGGGGTTGGGCCCCACCTTCCGGACCGTGATGGCGCCTAACATTTCACTTACTAGGCAAGCCAACGTTAGAGGATCCTTTAAGACAGTTCTAGTCAATTTCAATAATAGAATAAATTAAGTTAAATAGAAGCTAAAACTAAAATGCGGAATAACATAAAGCCCATAATATCTGATACATATTGGATCCGGAGTCACAACTCACGAGCTTCTAAGATTTTACTACAAAACAGTGTCTGAAAGAAATACAACTATTATGAATGAAAAGAAACAGTAAAATAGGGAAAACAGAAGAGGACTCCAAGGTCTGCAGACGCCAGCAGATCTACCTTGAGTCTCCAACAAGCAAGTCCGAACTGCCAAGCCTCACGATCAGCTAGGGCCGGTACCAAAATCTGCACAAGAAGTGCAGAGTGTAGTATGAGTACAACCGACCCCATATACTCGTAAGTGTCGAGCCTAACCTCGACTAAGTAGCGACGAGGCTATAACAAGACATCCACATAATAAACCTATGCAGATAACAGTATATGTACAAGATAATAATAAATAAAAGCTAACCACGTACTATTGGGAGGGGGACATGCTAAGGGGGATGCAAGATACGAGAAATACAACGGAAATGATGACCATAACAGTCAATATGACTTTAACCAGCGAAAACAATTATACACAATAAACAAAAATCACGACATCACCCTTCGTGCTTTTATTCTCAACCTCGTAATGTAAATTAATAGATACGGCACGGCATCACCCTTCGTGCATTAACTCTCATAACATGGCACAACATCACCCTTCGTGCACTAAACTCACAATATGGCACGGCATCACCCTTTGTGCATTATACTCACAATATGGTACAACATCACCCTTCGTGTTCTACACCCTCCCTTACCACATAACAATGAACAAGTAATAGCCGGGAGATAGAATCACCAAGAACAACCCTTACTTCAACAATGATTCCACAATACCAATCTCAACTTTGGAATCAATACTCAATTATCACAAAAGGTCGTAAACACGGTAAGAACGATCAATTTAGTAAGTAACTAGTCTAAGCATGGATAACAGGATCAAAGTAAGCAATAAACTACAAGGAATAAGTCTCACCCGCATGCTTTAACCCGACAACAATGCATAAGCACTCGTCACCTCACATATACGTTGTACCCAACATCTTAACATGTAGCAAATAGACAAACTAGTCCAAATCCCTCAAGTCAAGGTTAACCACGACACTTACCTCGCTCCAAAGGTCCACTCAAAGCTCAATCACATCTTTGTCTTTCAAACAAGCCTCTGAACCAATAGAATCTAGCAAATTACCAACCAAACGATTCAAATTAAGTCTTAGGAACTACCCACGATTGCAAAAGATTCAATTTAGGTCATTATAAAAAAAGTCAACAAAAGTCAACTCTCGGGCTCGCTTGGTCCAAAATTAAAATTTGGACCAAAACCCGATTACCCATTCACCCCCGAGCCCGGTTATATAATTATTTTTAGAATCCTACCTCAATTTGAGGTCCAATTCCCAATTTTACAAATATTCCTCATTCTACCCAAACCCCCAATTTCCACCATCAAAACACTAGATTTTAGGTTGAAATCTTAGGAATGTAATGAAAGATTGAAAGAAAATAGGTTAGAATCACTTACCAATGATTTGGGGAAGATGAGTTCTTTGAAAAATTGCCTCTAGGGTTTTCTTGTTTCGAAAATTTGAAGAATGAACAAAAATCCCATCTAACTCCCATTTTGATCAGTTGTAGATGTCGCATTTGCGACCTGGGGTTCGCAAATGCGAAGAAACAGTCGCAAAAGCGAAGTCCAACCATCTCTGCTTTCATCGCATTTGCGATGACTTGTTCGCAAATGCGAAAATTGATCTTCCGACCCCACTTCGCAAATGCGAACTCTGGCCTCCCCGCAATTGCGACCTCTTGATCGCAAATGCGAACTCACGCTGACCCAGGTACTCTTTGCAAATGCGAAGAATTTTGCTCGCAAATGAGAGCCTGTCAGGATTGGGGAATGTTCGCATATGCGAACACTGATCTCGCAATTGCGAGATCAGACACCAGTTACCAGAAATTGCAGAACCAGCTGTGTTTTCTAAGTCCAAATCACTCTGTAACCTATCAGAAACTCACCCGAGCCCTCGGGGCTCCAAATCAAACATACACACAAGTCTAAAAATATCATACGAACTTGCTCGCGCGATCAAATCGCCAAAATAACACATAGAACTATGAATCAGACACCAAAATCAAATAAAATTTTCAAGAAACTTTAGAATTGCTATATTAACAACCGGACGTCCGAATCACGTCAAACCAACTCGGTTTCACACCAAATTTGACAGATAAGCCATAAATGTAGTATTGGACCTATACCGGGTTCTGAAACCAAAATACGGATCTGATATCAATAAAGTCAAATATTGGTCAAACTTTCAAAGTCATTAATCTTTCAAACTTTCAAATTTCAACAAAGTCCGATAACTCGGGTTAGGGACTTCCGAATTCGATTTCGGACATACGCTCAAGTCCCAAATCACGATACGGATCCACCGGTACCGTCAAAACAAGAATTTGGGTCTGTTTGCTCAAAACGTTGACCGAAGTCAACTCAAATGGATTTTAAGGCAAAAGTTTCATATTTTTCTCAGTTTTTTAACATAAAAGCCTTCCGAAAAAATACTCGGACTGTGCACACAAATCGAGGAAGGATAAAATGAGGTATTTAATGCTTCAAAGCGCAAAGATATTTCATTATAAAATGGATCTGATTTTATTAAAGTTGGTTTGAGAAATCAAAACGTAAAATCTTAGGAGGTCTCAAGTAAATCAAATAAAACTAGCTACGTGTGCGCCTCACGTGCATCTCGTGCGTCACATGTGCATCTTCTGTATACTAGTAAAAACTTTCGAAAATCTTATATATTGTCAAAATCTATCTATGACTTATAAAACAAAATGAAAAGAAAAAAATTCAAGTTCAAAATGATAAAATATGATATATATATATATATATATATATATATAGAGAGAGAGAGAGAGAGAGAGATAGATAGATAGATAGATAGATATGGTGTACTCATCGTAGTTGCATCGGAGAGATGCAGGACAATCCAGTAGACGCAGAGATGGAGGAGAATCCTACAGAGGAGACGCAGGATGCGGTAGAATTGTGTGCTGCTTTAAGTGGAGATGATAAATCAAGAAATACCAAACAATGGGGGTAAATATTGGTGGTGGAGACAAGATGGTATTGGTGAATTATGTAGCAAACTTTATGTAATGGAGTGGATTGGAAGCAGGTTTTCACATCAACTAATCCTGAGTGGGATTTAGAAAAGAAATGCTTTCCCATAAAATCAATTTGGACATTTCAGCACCTATGAGTAAATTTGGGGAAGAGACATAGATTCTCAATAAAGAGTGTGAGAAGGAGATGAAGGGGAAAATTCATAACAAGAAGCCAAGAAGCTATATATATTGCAGAGGATGATTTGATATAGTTTTTACGGTTTTCTTCAAAGACTTTGAAAGACAACTAAATGATATGATGAAAGTTGATCGAAGCTCCAGGCATAAGGCAACAACTGAGTGATGATGGTGGAAAGATTCGAAAGAGCACCGGAACATAACGACAACAACTGATAAGCAAATGAATGATGAGAAGAGCAAAGTTTCAGGCAAACAAAGTGATGTTTGGCTCCATGACAGGTACTTCGAAGTAAAGGAAAATCCTAAACCACCTGTGAAGAAAATGTCATATAGGGAGGAAAAGATTCCAGTGGATACTGAGAAAGCAGCAACGGAGCTTGTTAAGTCTAATCCTTCGCACCCTGAGGTAGATGGAGGAAGAAAGAATGAAAGAGCTGAGCACATGTCATGTCATCTTGGTAGATATGAGAGACCATTTACCGGTGAGCGGGATGCAAACAGGAGTGAAACATGGAGGGGCAATGGTGACTACAGGACGAGAGAGAGATTCAACTCAAGGCAAGGACCAGTGGCGGAGGCAGGATCTCCACGAAAGGGGTACAAAAAAAAAGTTAAAAAAGATTTAGGTAGTGGGAATTGAACCTATGAACTTACAAAGGTTTTGAATCCCCTTGACCACTAAGCTACACTTTTGGGATGTGTCAAGAGGATTCAAAACTTAATATATAGAGGTAAAAAAATAGATTTTGCCTTGTATATACAGTGTAATTTTTCGGCGGCGAAGGAGGTTTGGGTTCCGCCCCCGGCAAGGACATTATCAAAGTAAGGTGGTTGAAAAGTATGATGAGGCAAACAAGAGTCCAACTCCTAAGAATGAAGAAGGAAGATCAAATAGCAAAAATTGAAGAATTATTGGCTTCATAGACCCCTGCGATGAAGTGTAGTAGCTTAGTTTTCTTTTTTTTTTTCCCCCAAAAAAGCTAAGGGGAACTATTACTGATTACCAAAGCTAGTGCTGTAAAATCCATTCAATTATGATTTTAAGCAACTCAAATCTTCATTAAAAATATGATATGAGGAAAAAAATCATCCAATAATGTGTAAGCATACTTGTAAATCGTAATCCCTTTATAAGCATATCTCCTAGCGTTAATGTAACCTTGATTAAGCTAACTTTTTAGCTTTTGATCTTCGATGACTCCAGCCAATTAACCATAGTTTAATTTGTCAAAACATGTAACGACCTCAATGAGACAAATTAATCAATAAAAAAGTACCTTGCTTTATGACGCAAAATTTCAAACTTTTACGGATCAATCTAAATAAACTTTTTTCCAAACGCAAAGTAGTCATATAGTAGCATATCAAGAGTTTGTGGCAAGTTCACGGGTGGATCACCAACATGATCAACCAGGCAGAATATATTGAGGCAAAGATTAAAATTATCCGAGGACAAATGTACCATAGGCACTCTTTCAAATGTAAACCAAAATTGGAAATAACAGCATTACTGTAAAAAGAGGTTCACGATTCCACATTTTAGTCATCAACCACAATGCCAGGTCAAGGTGGATGTTTGCATTCCCGCAGCGGGTGACATGCATCTATTGCGTGATATATATATATATATATATATATATATATATATATATATATATATATAGTGAGTGAAATATACAAGTCTGCACCCAATGGCTAAAATCCATAGTCCACCAGCGTCACTCGATATTTTAAATTCCTAATGACAGAAATAGCGGTTATATTTGATTCCTCATAGGTTTCATGTAATTGTTGATTTGCTTGTGAGAGATTATTTAGTTACACCAAGAGGCCCTTACTTACATCGTTAAAGTTGTGTTTGTTGAGATTTTATTTTTTAAGATGTAATATTCTTAAAATGAGGGTGAATGGGAAATGGAGGGAAAATGAAATTTTGAGTAAAATTTTAAGTTTTCCCCTCTCAACAATGAGACATTGTCCCATATTGGAAGTGGAAGACATTTTAGGTGGGCAATGAAACGAGTTTTGGGATATTTAGAACATACCCAGAACTTTGAATTGCACTACAGTAATTTCCCTGCGGTGATTGAGGGATACTGTGATGCAAATTGGATCACCGGTTCAACTGATTCTAAGTCCACGAGTGGATATGTATTCACTATTGGTGGAGGAGCGGTATCTTGGAAGTCGTCCAAACAAACATGTATTGCCCGCTCTACAATGGAGGCTGAATTCATAGCCTTAGATAAAGCCGGTGAAGAAGCTGAATGGCTCCGGAATTTCTTGGAAGACATTCCATTTTGGCCCAAACCGTTGGCACCAATATGCATACATTGTGATAGTCAAGCGGCAATTGGAAGGGCTGGGAACGTTATGTATAACGGTAAATCTCGTCATATACGACGAAGACATAAAACCGTTAGGCAATTACTCTCTAGAGGAATTATCACGATTGACTATGTAAAGTCAAGTGATAATGTGTCGGATCCACTTACAAAAGGCCTAACTAGAGAGGTAGTTGAGAAATCATCAAGGGGAATGGGGCTATGGCCGAGAACAAGTCATTGTGGCGGTAACTCTACCTAGAAGACTGGAGATCCCAAGATCTAGGTTCAAGGAGATCAAACAAAGTCATTAATGACGGTTCAACATTGTCAAATAAAATTTTAGTCCATTCTCGTGATGAGACAATGTTCAGTACCAAGGATAAAGCATTAAGGCTTTTTAATGATTTCTAAATTTGATACGGGGTATATCAAATAGTGTATCTACAGGATGACACGTTTAGGAATCACCTATTTAAGTGTGAAGTGTGAGCCGCTTCAAGGAGAACTTTGTAAGGCCAGTTCTCTACGCACTTATGAAACCAGGCGGTGTTCATGGCTGAAACGAACACAACAATGAGAACCAAAGACGGTTAAGGGTTGATTGTGTGACTTATGGTTGTCTAGGTATACACCAAAGATCGACGGTTCAAAGATATCAAATCTACCGATTGACCGAGTATATCCGACATAAGTTTACTACGGAAAGTTCAAAGGGAAACCTACTTATCCAGATGCAATTAATCCTTGCTTGTAAATCACACAGTTTTTTCATGCATACTTCCGTGATATAGCCATTCCCCATTCATGTGGGGGATTGTTGAGGTTTTATTTTTTAAGATGTAATATTCTTAAAATGAGGGTGAATGGGAAATGGAGGGAAAATGAAATTTTGAGTAAAATTTTAAGTTTCCCCCTCTCAACAATGAGACATTGTCCCATATTGGAAGTGGAAGATATTTTTGGTGGGTATATATATAATTGCTCTTCTTGTAGCTCTTAAAGAGTTAAGAAGAAAGCAAGCCTCGCGCCGTCGTCGTCGTGGCTTGCTCGGCACGGCCTCGGCTCGGCTTCGGCTACGGCTACGGCTTCGGCTTCGGCTTCGGCTTCGGATTTGGATTTGGATTTGGATTTGGTCAAATGATCGATTGATTGATTAATTTTTTGGACCAAATTTATTTGTTAATAGTAAATATTAACGTAAGATTATCCGTATTTGTAACGGATATTTTCCAATCCGTGTATTGATAATTTGGCAGCCGGATAATGGTCTTCCCACCATGAAGTGCTTGCTCCACAAACATGAAGTGCTTGCTCCACAAATATGTAATGCTTGCTCCACCATGAAGGGTGGACGTTTGGTCTTGCACTCCTTCTTGGCTGCTATATATATGAGCAGCAAATGGTGAAGAAAGACACTCAACTCAACATACAATTCGCTCAACAAATTGGCTATACATTGCACTCCTTCCTCTCAGAACTTCCATACGTTTTTCTGAGCATATACTCCTTCGTTCTACATTATTTTTAACTTCAAACAAAGCAACTGTAAGTGTGATTTGCTACCGAACTTTGTGTTCGCCGAAACACTGGGGTTTGAAGTACCGCTACACCAGTATGTTATTCGTTCTATCCTGGGAGGAAATAATCCATTACCTTGGGTACTAGGAGGGGATTAAATTCCTTAAGGAAATACTGTGAATTCAGTGGGCTCGAATTTATTATTATTGTTTAATTACGTTAACTTATATTTTACAGAATTAATATTTACAAATACAGCAATAGTGACCGGGAATGTTGATAATGAGTAATGACATTGCCAACATAAATGCTACTAAGCGTATGCTCAATAGCAAGTTTGATATGAAAGACTTGGGAGTTGCTGATTTAATTCTGGGAATTAAGATCAATAAGACTCCTCAAGGTCTGGCATTGTCACAATCTCATTATATTAAGACAGTACTTGAAAAATTCAAGCACTTGGGCTTTAAAGTTGCAAAGACTCCAATTGACGTGAATCTTGCATTAGCAAAGAACAAAGGCCAAAGCATATCACAATTGGATTATGCTCGTGTATTGGGATGCTTAATGTATATCATGAATTGTACACGACCAGATATAGCTTGTGCTATAAGTAAACTGAGTCGATATACGAGCAATCCAGGCCAATCTCATTGGATGGCAATGAAACGAGTTTTGGGATATTTAGAACATACCCAGAACTTTGAATTGCACTACAGTAATTTTCCTGCGGTGATTGAGGGATACTGTGATGCAAATTGGATCACCGGTTCAACTGATTCTAAGTCCACGAGTGGATATGTATTCACTATTGGTGGAGGAGCGGTATCTTGGAAGTCGTCCAAACAAACATGTATTGTCCGCTCTACAATGGAGGCTGAATTCATAGCCTTAGATAAAGCCAGTGAAGAAGCTGAATGGCTCCGGAATTTCTTGGAAGACATTCCATTTTGGCCCAAACCGTTGGCACCAATATGCATACATTGTGATAGTCAAGCGGCAATTGGAAGGGCTGGGAACGTCATGTATAACGGTAAATCTCGTCATATACGACGAAGACATAAAACCGTTAGGCAATTACTCTCTAGAGGAATTATCACGATTGACTATGTAAAGTCAAGTGATAATGTGTCGGATCCACTTACAAAAGGCCTAACTAGAGAGGTAGTTGAGAAATCATCAAGGGGAATGGGGCTATGGCCGAGAACAAGTCATTGTGGCGGTAACTCTACCTAGAAGACTGGAGATCCCAAGATCTAGGTTCAAGGAGATCAAACAAAGTCATTAATGACGGTTCAACATTGTCAAATAAAATTTTAGTCCATTCTCGTGATGAGACAATGTTCAGTACCAAGGATAAAACATTAAGGCTTTTTAATGATTTCTAAATTTGATACGGGGTATATCAAATAGTGTATCTACAGGATGACACGTTTAGGAATCACCTATTTAAGTGTGAAGTGTGAGCCGCTTCAAGGAGAACTTTGTAAGGCCAGTTCTCTACGCACTTATGAAACCAGGCGGTGTTCATGGCTGAAACGAACACAACAATGAGAACCAAAGACGGTTAAGGGTTGATTGTGTGACTTATGGTTGTCTAGGTATACACCAAAGATCGACGGTTCAAAGATATCAAATCTACCGATTGACCGAGTATATCCGACATAAGTTTACTACGGAAAGTTCAAAGGGAAACCTACTTATCCAGATGCAATTAATCCTTGCTTGTAAATCACACAGTTTTTTCATGCATACTTCCGTGATATAGCCATTCCCCATTCATGTGGGGGATTGTTGAGGTTTTATTTTTTAAGATGTAATATTCTTAAAATGAGGGTGAATGGGAAATGGAGGGAAAATGAAATTTTGAGTAAAATTTTAAGTTTCCCCCTCTCAACAATGAGACATTGTCCCATATTGGAAGTGGAAGACATTTTTGGTGGGTATATATATAATTGCTCTTCTTGTAGCTCTTAAAGAGTTAAGAAGAAAGCAAGCCTCGCGCCGTCGTCGTCGTCGCTCGCTCGGCTCGGCTTCGGCTACGGCTACGGCTTCGGCTTCGGCTTCGGCTTCGGCTTTGGATTTGGATTTGGATAGATTTGGATAGATTTGGATTTGGATTTGGTCAAATGATCGATTGATTGATTAATTTTTGGACCAAATTTATTTGTTAATAGTAAATATTAACGTAAGATTATCCGTATTTGTATCAGATATTTTTCAATCCGTGTATTGATAATTTGGCAGTCGGATAATGGTCTTCCCACCATGAAGTGCTTGCTCCACAAACATGAAGTGCTTGCTCCACAAATATGTAATGCTTGCTCCACCATAAAGGGTGGACGTTTGGTCTTGCACTCCTTCTTGGCTGCTATATATATGAGCAGCAAATGGTGAAGAAAGACACTCAACTCAACATACAATTCGCTCAACAAATTGGCTATACATTGCACTCCTTCCTCTCAGAACTTCCATACGTTTTTCTGAGCATATACTCCTTCGTTCTACATTATTTTTAACTTCAAACAAAGCAACTGTAAGTGTGATTTGCTACCGAACTTTGTGTTCGCCGAAACACTGGGGTTTGAAGTACCGCTACACCAGTATGTTATTCGTTCTATCCTGGGAGGAAATAATCCATTACCTTGGGTACTAGGAGGGGATTAAATTCCTTAAGGAAACACTGTGAATTCAGTGGGCTCGAATTTATTATTATTGTTTAATTACGTTAACTTATATTTTACAGAATTAATATTTACAAATACAGCAATAGTGACCGGGAATAACAGTGTTGCAAAAAACATAACTAGCCAATATTTAAAGAAAATTTGCATATCCGTAGCCGCAATAGTTAATTGTCATTCTATGGCACCTGAATATTAACATAGCATAGCAGATTCAATAAAAATCACTAAAATCAAGTTAGACAATAATCAACCCTAACATATCATTCCTATTTTTTTGCCCATAATTAAATCCTCAAAGATTCCTTCTCAAACAAAGGCAATGAATCATACACTTCAAAGTTAGGATTCATACACCAAAATTTAAGGATCTGTTTAATTATTTTCTAAAGAAAATGAAACATTATGGACTATAGTTTTTTCTTTTATAATTCAAATTAGGATACTACACATTCTGTTTTAACATGTTACAAATTTATTGGTGGACCGAGAATCAGGTTTGTACCTATCCAAATAATCTCTTCTTTTTTCTTGCTATAAAATATTCTCCTTATATATTTTCTTTTATTTTGTATCATTTATAAAATATGAAAATAATAAATCTAGAATGTATAATGTAGAATAATATACATATGAAATCAAACAATTATAAAATAATATCAAATATTACTATTTGTATACGGTCAAAATAGATTTGGCATGTCCGGTACGGTTCGAAGGGTGATGTATCGAAGTAAGATCCCGAAAAGGGGGGGGGGGGGGAGGAGGCCACGAACTAATCTAGAACCTGGGAAGGCCGGTCCGTATTGAGATCGATATCATAATCAAACTCGAACAAGAATCTAACCATGGCGCGGGTAGATCTATCGTGCAGATAATCCAAAAACCAACCTACATCGACCAGGAATCCGTTCGAGGACTCGAACCGAGATCGAGCTCGAGTCAAGATCACAAGTTTCGAGCCGAAATCAAGCTCGAACCAAAATCGAGGGTTCTAAGCAAGATCGGGCTCGCAGACAAAAGCCATTATAATCCCACTAGAGGGAATCTTGGCAGAAATTATGGAAAAGCTGATTTATCATGGGTTTCCCACTGAATGTTTATTTTATTATGCTTGGAACCAAAACCATTCACTATAAAAGGACTTGTTTATCATTTTTGCAAGGCATCTATCGGAGGACTTAGACTATCACAAATTGTATTACCCCATCTACAAGCAAGAGTGATCTTTCTAGTTTCTTAGATTGATTCTATTTTTGTTAAATCCTAAATTTCACAGTTCATAATTGATTGGCATAGATTGCGTTTTTCTCCAATCTATATTCATACTTTTATTTATCCTAGCATTCTGTATTAAGTGATACCACGTATCTTCGGAACTACGCATAAATTCAACTCTATCCCTTTTTTCGAGTAAACAGTTTGGCGCCCACCGTGGGACCGAGGATAATAGTGGTCACTTATTTCCAAAAATAACCTTCAATTCAGGTTCGGCTACGAATAGCCACCGACCAAATGGCTTCGCCGACCAATTACGAAGCTGGTCTTCAAGATGAAACCAACAACTTGGCACTACCCGAGATTCGAGCCGGAATACCACTAGATGTCAATTCACAAATTACTTTGGAAGCAAACCAGTATTCCGAACCGGAAAAAAGCATTCAGGGCGGTGCTCGATCCGTAGCCCAAGACACCCAAAACCCGGAGGAGATCGGGGCCAGCTTACGCGTGATCTTCGAGATGTTACAAGCCCAACAATTAGCAATAGCTCAGCTACAGAGCCAAACTCGCGCACAAAGCAGGCCGGTTTCCAACCCACTTCGAGAGGTCACCCCCAGAACAGAGCCTGACATAGTAAAATCTAACGAGCAGGAATCGGGGACTAATCCCGGAATTACTAAACTGCTCGAGGAACTCACTAAACGAGTCGAAGCCAGCGACAAGAGGGTGGAGACGTATAATGCCAGGGTCGATCAAATCCCGGGAGCTCCGCCAATGATAAAAGGGATTGAATCAAAAAGATTCATACAAAAGCCTTTTCAATCGAGTGCGGAACCGAAACCAATCTCCAAAAAGTTCCGTATGCCCAAAATTCCCAAATACAACGGTACGACCGATCATAACAAACATGTCACCTCTTACACGTGTGCCATAAAAGGCAACGATTTGGAAGATGACGAGATTGAATCCGTGCTATTGAAAAAGTTCGGGGAGACCCTCTCGAAAGGAGATATGATTTGGTACCACAATTTACCACCAAATTCTATCGATTCTTTTGCCATGTTGGCAAATTCGTTTGTAAAAGCACATGCTGGTGCCATAAAGGTCGCAACGAGAAAATCAGATCTCTTCAAAGTAAAGCAAAGGCAGAGAGAAACTCTCAGGGAATTCGTATCCCGATTTCAAATGGAACGCATGGAATTACCCCCGGTCACCGACGACTGGGCCGTACAAGCTTTCACCAAAGGATTGAACGAGCTAAGTTCAACATCATCATATCGGCTGAAGCAAAATTTGATCGAGTACCCGGCGGTAACTTGGGCAGATGTACATAATCGATATCAATCGAAAATTAGGGTCGAGGACGATCAGTCGGGGACCCCGTACGGACCTGTTCATCAGAACAGGACAGTTATTAATCAAAAGCATATCGACAGAGAACAAAGGTCAAACAGAGACCGATATCGACCATACATCACTGATCAAGTAAACAATGGTTCAACACGCAACGCAGTTCGGAACAGTCAAAGAATTGATCGGGGACAAAGTTCTCGGGGGCTTATGAGTAAGAGCGGCTTCGACAAATATGCCGAGCCCATAGAAGCACCTCGATTATCAGAGTATAACTTCAGCGTTGGCGCATCCGCTATCGTATCGGCCATCGTACGCATCAAAGACACTAAATGGCCCCGACCAATGT
Organism: Nicotiana tomentosiformis; assembly: GCF_000390325.3. NCBI lineage: Eukaryota > Viridiplantae > Streptophyta > Magnoliopsida > Solanales > Solanaceae > Nicotiana > Nicotiana tomentosiformis. Next base: position 137,629,233 of record NC_090819.1, read on the forward strand.
AAACCAATCCTGCCCGGAGAAATCCCAATCAAACATGTGAATACTATGGAACCCATGGCCACAGAACGGAAGATTGCAAGCAACTAAGAGAGGAAATAGATCGCTTATTTAACAAAGGGCACCTTCGGGAGTTTCTGAGTGATAGAGCGAAGAGCCATTTTAGAAGTAGGGATGTTAGCAAGCAGAACGAGCAAGAAAAACCACAACATTTTATCCACATGATCATCGGCGGCACCGATATCCCCCGGGGACCGATGCTTAAGCGGACGAGGTAACCAAACGTCTCAAAATAGGGTCCATTCGGGAGGTAAAATACCCCGAATGGTTAGCCAACGTAGTCGTAGACCCTAAAAATGGGGGACAAACTTAGAAAGTGCGTGGACTATAAGGATTTGAACAAAGCATGCCCCAAATATTCTTTTCCATTACCCAACATCGATCGCATGATCGATGCCACGGCCGGTCACGAGATCCTCACTTTTCTCGATGCCTATTCCGGGTATAATCAAATACATATGAACCCGGAGGACCAGGAAAAAACCTCGTTTGTCACCAAATATGGGACGTATTGTTATAATGTGATGCCCTTCGGGCTAAAAAATGCAGGGGCCACTTACCAACGCCTAGTGAATAAAATATTCAAAGAACAAATATGAAAATCAATGGAGGTTTATATTGATGACATGTTAGTCAAATCCCTGCGCGCAGAGGACCATTTAATTCATTTGTAGGAAACATTCGAGATTCTGAGGAAATACAAAATGAAGCTCAACCCCGAAAAATGTGCCTTCGGTGTCGGTTCGGGCAAGTTCCTCAGCTTCATGATATCACATTGGGGAATAGAGATTAACCCCGATAAAATCAAGGCTGTTGAAGACATCACCGTCGTAGACAGCGTAAAGGCCGTGCAAAGACTAATGGGTCGGATCGCCGCCCTAAGCCGATTCATATCGAGGTCATCCGATCGAAGTCATAAATTGTTTTCCCTACTCAAAAAGAAGAATGATTTTTCGTGGACCCCGGAGTGCCAACAAGAATTAGAAAGACTAAAATGATATCTGTCAAGCGCACCACTGCTTCACACTCCAATAACCGATGAGAAACTTTGTTTGTACCTAGCAGTATCGGAAGTCATCATAAGCGGTGTCCTGGTTCGAGATGAGCAAGGTACGCAATTCCCAGTTTATTATACAAGTCGAACCTTAGGAGAGGCGGAAACTAGATATCCGCTCCTAGAAAAGTTGGCGCTTGCACTAATAAGCGCCTCAAGGAAGTTAAGGCCGTATTTCCAATGTCATCCCATATGCGTATTGTCTACTTACCTGCTTCGTAATATTTTGCACAATCCCGAGTTATCAGGCCGGCTGGCCAAATGGGCCATCGAACTCAGTGGGTACGATATCGAATATCGACCCCGTACGGCCATCAAGTCTCAAGTCCTAGCAGACTTTGTGGCCGATTTCACACCAGCCCTCATACCCGAAGCCGAAAAGGAACTGTTGAAATCAGGTACATCATCGGGGGTATGGGTCCTTTTTACAAATGTGGCTTCAAACGTAAAAGGGTCCGGGCTGGGCATAGTTTTGAAACCACCCACGGGTGGCATTATTAGACAATCTATTAAAACTATCAGATTGACTAACAACGAGGCCGAGTACGAAGCCGTGATTGTAGGTCTTGAGCTAGCTAGAAATTTGGGAGCAGAAATCATTGAAGCCAACTGCGATTCCTTACTGGTGGTGAGTCAAGTAAACAAAACTTTCGAAGTTCGAGAAGGTAGAATGCAGAGGTATTTAGATAAACTGCTTATCACTTTGCGCCATTTCAAACAATAGACTTTACGGCATGTACCACGGGAACAGAATAATGAGGCCGACGCACTAGCAAATTTGGGGTCATCGGTCGAGGTAGATGATATGGGCTCGGGGAATGTGGTTCAACTTTCGAGATCGGTGGTCGAAGAAGGACACACCGAAATAAATTCTACAAGCTTAACTTGGGATTGGAGAAACAAATATATCGAATACTTGAAAAATGGAAAACTCCCATTGGACCCTAAAGAGTCCAGAACCCTACGGACCAAGGCTGCTCGATTCACTCTGGCTTCAGATGGAACACTGTACCGAAGAACATTCGACGGGCCATTGGCGGTATGCTTGGGTCCGGGGGATGTTGATTATGTCCTACGGGAAGTGCATGAGGGTACTTGCGGGAATCACTCTGGAGCCGACACATTAGTCCAAAAAATAATCAGAGCAGGATATTATTGGATCGATATGGGCAAAGATACGAAGGAATTTGTTCGTAAATGTGATAAATGTCAAATATTCGCGCCAATGATCCACCATCCCGGAGAACAACTCCACTCGGTCCTATCCCCATGGCCTTTCATGAAATGGGGAATGGATATCGTCGGCCCTCTGCCATCGACCCCAGGTAAAGCTAAATTCATTTTTGTTTATGACTAACTATTTTTCTAAATGGATTAAAGCGCAGGCGTTTGAGAAAATAAGAGAGAAAGAAGTTATAGACTTTATTTGGGATCATATCATATGCCGGTTCGGGATACCCGCCGAAATAGTATGTGACAATGGAAAGCAATTCATTAGCGGCAAAGTAACAAGATTCCTCGAAGACCACAAGATAAAAAGGATACTGTCGATGTCGTACCACCCCAGTGGGAACGGGCAGGCCGAATCAACGAATAAAACTGTCATTCAAAACTTAAAGAAGAGGTTGAACGATGCTAAAGGGATATGGAGAGAAATCCTGCCCAAAGTCCTTTTGGCATATCGGACAACATCAAAATCCAATAAGGGGGCGACCCCGTTCTCCTTAGTATATGGATCCGAAGCATTAATACCAGTCGAAGTTGGTGAACCCAGTGCCAGATTTTGATTCTCGATGGAAGAATCAAATAACGAGGCTATGAACACAAGCCTCGAACTATCGGACGAAAGGCGAGAAACTGCCCTCGTCCGAATGGCCGCCCAAAAGCAACGAATCGAAAGATATTATAACCGAAGAACCAAGCTCCGCCATTTCAAGCCTGGGGACTTAGTGTTAAGAAAAATTACCATCAATACCTGTAATCCGAATGAAGGGAAGCTAGGACCGAATTGGGAAGGACCATATCAGGTACTCGAGGATATCGGAAAGGGATCGTACAGGATCGGCGTTATAAATGGCAAACAGTTATCAAGCAACTGGACTGTATCACATCTGAAACGATACTATTGTTAAGGTACAACCTTTCCATATTCATTTACATCTCGAAACTGACCCCTGCAGAAGTCCGAACAGGGGACGGATCTCTCATAAAAAAGCACGCGTTGCACTCTTTTTTCCTTAAGACCGGTTTTTATCCCAAATGGGTTTTTTGGCAAGGTTTTTAATGAGGCAACCACTGGTCGTGCAACACTTATGATAATATTTGAGGCCCGTAAGAGAGTTACTTCATAACAACAGGGTCCCGATGGGAAAACTGTAAAGAGCCAAATGATCGAAGCGAGCCATGTTCATATAAGTTGGCCCGAACCCGGGCGTGTAATAACATGTGAAGAAATAAGATATAATGCGACCATTAAGCCTACGGGCTATTTTTTATCTCGAGTTCGAGCAAAAACTCACTCGACCGAATAGTCTACGTGCTGGATTAATTCGAGTTTGAATCATTCACTCGATCAAGCCTGCGGGCTATTTTTTATCTCGAGTTCGAGCAAAAACTCACTCGACCGAATTGTCTACGGGCTGCATTAATTCGAGTTCGAATCATTCACTCGATCAAGCCTATGGGCTATTCTTTAAATTCGAGTTCGAGCAAACACTCACTCGATCAAATAGCCTACGGGCTGCATTAATTCGAGTTCGAATCATTCACTCGATCAAGCCTACGGGCTATTTTATATCTTGAGTTCGAGCAAAAACTCACTCGACCGAATAGCCTACGGGCTGCATTAATTCGAGTTCGAATAATTCACTCGATCAAACATACGGGCTATTCTTTAAATTCGAGTTCGAGCAAACACTCACTCGATCAAATAACCTACGGGCTGCATTAATTCGCGTTCGAATCATTCACTCGACCAAGCCCGCGGGCTATATTCTCTTCAAAATCGAATCATTAACAATTAAATCAAGCACAAGTAGACACTCGCTCGGTTGAAAAGACTGCGAGGTTCGAGTTTGATTAATTGGTTTAAAACACTATGGAAATATTCATGAGACAAATCACAGCAACCCAGGAAATAGGATCAAAAGCAAGTCGGCAAAAGGCCTATACACAAAATTTATTTATATGGGTGGCTACAACAAAAAAAATAAATTAAATGGGAGCGGTCTCTTCTTTATCAGATCCCCCCCCCCGCTCTCAGATAGACTTTTGCTCACATTGTCGTCATCATCATCATCGGAAATTAGAGCTTCGGCATCAGCCTCGAGTTCTTTTGCCCTTTTTATCTCTTCCGTGAGATCGAAGCCGCGAGCATGAATCTCCTCGAGGGTTTCTCTCCTGGATCGGTGCTTAGCAAGTTCGGCAACCCAATGCGCCCGACCATCGGCGAATTCGGGTGCCTCTCTTGCCTGAACTTAGGCAGCTTCAGCATCAGCCCGATAGACGGCCACGAGCGCATCTGCACAAGTCTTTGCCTTTTCTGCATCGGATTCGGCCTTGGAGAGTAGTGAGGCCAACCGAGCCTCAAGCTCCTCGATTTTCTTTGCTTGAACCAGGTTTTACTCCTTCACTTTCTGAAGTTGGGTTTCAGACGACGATAACTGGGCTCGAGCAGTCTCTTTTTCTGTAGCAAAGCGGTCCATACCTTCTTTCCACTGCAAGGATTCCATCCTTATCACATCGACCTCCTCATGCAGCCCCCCTATCATCTCGATTTTTTGTTGCAGCCGTGAGACCAAAATGTTAGATACCGTTCCGCTATCGAACCCATAGGTTTTCAAAAGCATCATTACCTGCTCAGACAGATCATTCTGGTCTCGATAAGCCTTGGACAGTTCGGCCCGAAGATCTTTTATTTCCTCCTCTCTCTGTCCTAAGGAAAGTTTGAGAGAGTTCCTCTCATCGATAGCGTGTTTTAGGTCGCCGGGTATCGATGCAGCTCATTCTAGGAACGAGAACATTGTTCTCGATGGACTATCGCAGCCTACGAAGAAACAAGGAGCGAAGTTAACGAAAGACGAACATAAAGGCAATACCAACAAAGAGGTTTTCAAAAGACTCACTTGGTCCAAAGCCTGTCGCAAACCGTGAAAAATATCTGATTCATCACCGGCATCGACATCGGCAACGTCCTCGATACCAGTGAACAGGTCACAAAACGGATCCTCTTCATCGTGAGGCCTATCTAGATTAAGGCCCCCAGAGCTTGAGCTATCCGAATCACCCCTGTAGAAAAAGCGGGAAAGAGAGGCGAGTCCTCGATCGCTGCTGCCTCGAGTGAATCGCTCGGAGCACCCACCTTGGCTCGGAGGGGTTCGAAGGGCTCCCTGATTGTAACCCCTGCGGGTTGATTCCGATGAGAGGTGTCTTCGACATCTGATAGTTCGGGGACTCTACCAGAACAACTCTCAGGTATATTTTCAGTCCCAGACAGAGCCCCATAGGGCATCATCGATCCAACCGGCATTGAAGCATCGGTGGCTCTCTTCGTCCGGATCGCCAGCGTGGACTCATCATATTCTTCTTCTTCTTCTTCTTCTTCTTTATCCCTTAGGCGCAAAACAGATTCTACAGTCAAAGGAATGACATTCTTGTTTGGTTTGCGAGCCGTCCTCTTCTTCGGTTTTAGATTCGTACAACGAAGCTCTCTTCTTTTTATTTTCCTTCACAGGCTTTGGAACGAAGGTCGAGACATCCTCCTCATTAGACAGAGGTCTCAACACCGCATCCTTACCCAAACCTGCATATGGGAAACCTTATAAAAAATATACCGAGAAGTGCCTCGTTAGATTCCGAAGAAATGAGCTTACCGTGGTGTTTGGCCTCCCACCGACCCTTAGACAAATTACGCCACGAGCGCTCGGCGTATGTGGAAGTCAAAACAAGAGCTCGTACCCAATTCTTGAGGTCGGGAACTGCTCCGGGCATCCAGGGAACCGCTACATCACGAAAAGGGGAGTGTCGATAAGAGAACAAATGAAAGAACAAAATAGAAGCAACAGCAAAATCACACTTACGTTTCAAATTCCACTCCTCGGGAAAGGGCATATTTTCGGTCGGGATCAGGTCCGAAGTCCTTACTCAAACGAACCTGCTCATCCAGCCCCGGTCCCTGTCCTCGTCAATACTCGAGAACAAAGCCTTGGTAGCCCGACGCTGGAGTTTTATTAACCCTCCCCGAAAAAGTCGGGGACGGTATAGCCGGATAAGATGATCAAGGGTGAACGACATCCCCTCGATTTTGCTCACGAAATATCGGACCAGAATAACGATCCGCCACAAAGAAGGATGGACCTGGCCTAAGGTTACCTAATACTGTCGACAGAAGTCGATAACGACGGAATTGAGAGGACCCAAAGTGAAAGGGTAAGTATATACGTTCAAAAACCCTTTCACGTGAGAAATAATGTCTTCGTCAGGGGTAGGTATTATCACTTCTTTTTTCCCCCAATTACAGTCCCTCTTCAACAGATCGAGGTGCTTCTTAGTAATCGAACACATGTACCTTGATACCGGCTCACACCGGCCAGGGACCGATGAACCTTTATCAACTTTAAAATCTGAAGTAAGGACGCACGCCCCGGGGACACACTCCTCTGGCCGTGGTTCCACTGGTGTCTCATCGGCGACACACTGCGAAGATGAAGCTTTCTCTTTCTGAGGAACTGTTTGCGATGTTTTCGTCATTTTTGAATTCAAAAATAAGGAGCAGAAGGAGGTGATAGATATTTGGTAGAATTGATGGATCCTTTCGGAAAGAAATCACAGCTTTGTTGTAAGAAGAGATTGAGAGATTTTAGAAGATTGAAGATGTAAAATTGGTAAAAGAAAAAGGCGAGAGTGATTTATAAGTTCGAAGCGACGACGGTTCATTATCAAGCAGTGACCGACCACCGCCTGATATACATTAAATGCCTTGGGAGACTAAACCGATAGGACAACTATCATGTGCGTCATGGTCAAACCTGATGGAATCAACAAAATATAATGTGATCAAGTTGTTGAAAATCATATCGTTTCTCGCCATATTTATTTCTGAGAAACGAGGGGACTATCTGTATACGGTCAAAATAGATTTGGCATGTCCGGTACGGTTCGAAGGGTGATGTATCGAAGTAAGATCCTGAAGGAGAGGGGGGCACGAACTAATCTAGAACCTAGGAAGGCCGGTCCGTGTTGAGATCGATATCATAATCAAACCCGAACAAGAATCGAACCATGGCGCGGGTAGATCTATCGTACAGATAATTCAAAAACCAACCTACATCGACCAGGAATCCGTTCGAGGACTCGAACCGAGATCGAGTCAAGATCACAAGTTTCGAGTCGAAATCAAGCTCGAACCAAAATCGAGGGTTCTAAGCAAGATCGGGCTTGCAGACAAAAGCCGTTATAATCCCACTAGAGGAAATCTTGGCAGAAATTATGGAAAAGCTGATTTATCATGGGTTTCCCACTGAATGTTTATTTTATTATGCTTGAGCCAAACCCCTTCACTATAAAAGGACCTGTTTATCATTTTTGCAAGGCATCTATCAGAGGACTTAGACTATCACAAATTGTATTACCCCATCTACAAGCAAGAGTGATCTTTCTAGTTTCTTAGATTGATTCTATTTTTGTTAAATCCTAAATTTTACTGTTCATAATTGATTGGCATAGATTGCGTTTTTCTCCAATCTATATTCATACTTTTATTTATCCTAGCATTTTGTATTAAGTGATACCACGTATCTTCGGAACTACGCATAAATTCAACTCTATCCCTTTTTTCGGGTAAACACTATTATATATTGAGTATAACAACTAAAACAATACTACAACATTGAATATACCATGTATTGTTTTTAAAAAATTACATTGAAATATATACACTGTTTATTTAATGTATATCATTATGAAATATACATTATATTTTATTATGTTTGCAAAGACATGAAGAAGTCCAAAAAATATATTTCATGTCAAATATACATAAAGTATATTTAAATTACACCCAAAATACATAAATGATACATTAAATATGTGCATGTGCTTACAAGTCATATATGCAGTAATGTATAAATTATAAATATAAATGTATATATATGCAAAGAAGAAGTAGCGTGAAGGCAGAAAAAAATTGGAATAGCAAAATTATTAGGTAAGATTTGAAAAGAATTTATGTAGATTAAAAAATGATCCCCACCACCCAAACCTAACGTGAGATAGAGAAAAGTCAGTTATATTAAATTCCTTATTTATTGAAATTCATTTATTTGTGCATTCATTAATTGTGGCATAATCTTTACAGTATGCTAAGATTGTAAACAAAATTACTATTTATGGAATAAACTAAAATTAATATCATTTTGTTAAATAATTTTAAAAAAATGCTCAGCTATGTAAAAATCTCAAAAAAAAAAGAATTTCATGAATTGAGGATGCCCAAGACCATATACAACATTCTCTCAACAAAAGTCAGACAATACATAATACATGCATGTTGAAACAAGTTAGGAGAACATTTAATCTAGCAACAACACCATACTCATGGTAAATTCAGAGTCAAACCATGGCATTACAACCAATACAAAAACCTCTAATCCAAAAGTTACACCGTGAGTTA